>NC_030677.2:164751527-165056548 GCF_000004195.4 Xenopus tropicalis
TGTTAATAGGTGTTTATGGGCATAAAACTAGCTACTACAAAATGTTATCCTGTGTATTAAAAGCAAACATGCCAACATTAAGCTTTTAATAGTGTTTGTACAGGCTGACAATATTTCAAGCTCTCTTGTTTTCTGAATTGTATTCAAGAAAGAGCTTTGAGTTCTCTTGAGCAAGTCACTTAATCCTTTTGTGTTCTGGGCTAGAACGAAGGCTGTACACTCTTTGGAACACAAAGCTAAGCCCTGTGATTTACATCATTCATCTTTGTCATATCAGAACAATAAAGTCAGATGCATTCAATTATATAGCTGGCACGGCTGTCTGATCATTCTTCTACCAACAGGTGAGCAAGGCTTGGAGAGTGCTTGCAGAAGATGAGTTACTGTGGTACCGGATAGGCCGATCAGAAGGGTACCTTACTGAAAGCAACCTTACAGCTGGCACCTCTTGGAAGGAAGTGCTAAAACAAAGGCGCAACAATGAGAGTATGCTAAGGACAAACTGGAAGGTACAAAGACTTTTCCTGTGTATTGTTTCTTGTGTTTAGGTTATTTTACATCTCGCTAATTAGAAAGGAAATCACTTGATCTTTCTCCTAGCCATACTGTACTTAATTTTAAACATTCATACGTCAAATAAAGCTTTGGTTTATTTAAACTAATCTTGTTTTCTTTTTCTTCTTAATCTTAAGCCACACAGTGCTGATTCACTGCCTGCAGATAATCGCAGGAAAATAATAAGACTCTACACTCCAATCAGCTTTCAATGTGCCTGCACCCGGAGCCACTTCACTGACGAGGTGCAGGCACATGGAGAGGATTTTGGCACTGAAACAAGAGTATGCATCTCAGTTCCACATTTTGTGTCTGTGCCCGGGCGTAGTAGTGGCTCTGGGTGCAGGCACATGGAAAGCCATAACTTTATTCAGACTGAGAGGCTGGCAATCACAGTGAAATGGCCACATCACATCACTGGCATCAGCAATGGGCAGGATAGGTAAAGGTATATAAGTGATGACTGCACAGCAGACCAGATTGTGAGAGGGCAGTTTAGGGTCACATCACTAGACCAGGGTGGTCAAATGAAAGCATGTGGCATAAGATGTAGAAATCCAGAATAATCAAAATCCCAGTAGCTTTCTCTTTCTTAACCTCGCAAGTGAGAAATCCGGAGTACCATGATGTGGCAGAACAACCTGAAAAAGTACTTAGAATATTCATTGTTTCCGCTGTGGCTTTACTGATTGTGGCAGGGAAAGATAAGTAAACCTTTAAACTATACGAATGTAAAATTGATGAGAGTGCTACTCTAAGCACTGCAATTTACATTCATAATTTTTTTTTACTTCCAAGAGTACATGTACTGTTAAAGGGGATGTTCACTTTCAGGCAGTATTAAAATGTTTAGTTTTTAAGCTACAGACCAGGATCAGTGCTGCTGACAAACTGATCTGCTCTGTCTTCTGAAGGGATCTCCAACTCCAGCTTGCATTCTGCCAAACACAAAGTTCACACTGAACTGGTTACTGCGAGTGCCTTCATTCTCCTGCTCCATTTGCATTGCATTGATCCGATTGGCTGAATCATGCTAGCCAAGAGAGCCTGAGAGCATAAAGCACAGGAGAGAGCCTGTTAGCAGTGCTGATCCTGGTCTGTAACTTCAAAACTAAACATTTTAAATAATCAAGATGACTAACAAAAAATGTTATTTCTCTTCGAATTCAGACTATTGCCTGAATGTGATTTGCAAAGGTGCTTAAAATAGCACTCTTATCGATTTTACATTCACTTATTTTAAAGGCTTATCCTTTAAAGGAACAGTAACACCAAAAAATGTATATATTTTAAAGAAATTAAACTATAATGTATTGCTGCCCTGCACTGGTAAAAATTGTATGTTTGCTTCAGAAACATTACTAGAGTTTATATAAACCCTGGTGTGTAGCCATGGGGGCAGCCATTCAAAAGAAGAAAAGGCACATGTTATATAGCAGCTAACAGATAAACCCAGTAGAATACAATGGTGTCTTATCTATTATTTGCTATGTAACCTGTGCCTTTTCTCCTTTTTTCCAGCTTGAATGGCTGCCCCCATGGCTACACAGCAGCTTATTTATATAAACCAGTGCTGTCCAACTGGCGACCCCCCTCTGTGTGGCCCCCCACCTGTCTGGCTGCTTTGATGGCTTACTCTTGTGTAAGCTTTAAATGGTATCAGTACTGTCATTAACTGCCCCCCCTGCATGGTTCACACCTCTGATTCAGGCTGTAAACCCTCTGTATTGTTTAAAAATGTAATCCCCTGTACTGTTCACACCTTTTAGTTTCTGCATTGTTCACCCCCTGCAGTGTTCACACCTCAGGCTCAGGCTGTAATCACCCACATTGTTCCCCTGTTCACACCTCAGGAGCAGTAGAAACCCACAAATAATCCCTGCACACTACAAAAAGAACATATACTGAGGTGGTACTGCAATTAAAACGTTTTTTTAATATATAGTTATTGTGCAGACTGTAGGAGCAGTGCCAGCATTGTGTCACTGTAGGCTGCCTGTGTGTGCCATACAGCATAGGGCAAGCAGAGTATGGCACACACAGGCAGGGTAGGGCAGGCAGAGTATGGCACACACAGGCAGGGTAGGGAAGGCAGGTTTTTGCTGTACTACAACCATTAATATGGGTATGGTCATGTGATAACATGGGTGCGGTTTCAAGTGGGTGCGGTTTCAAAAAGGGGAGTGGTCAAAACTGGCTTCCATTATCGGCCCTCCACCACGTAGGTTGGAAAAATTCCGGCCCTCGGTACCACAGAAGTTGGACAGCACTGATATAAACTATAGTAGTGTTCCTGAAGCAAACACCCCAGTTTTACCAGTGCAGGGCAACAGTATGTTATATTTCAACTACTTTAAAACACTTTCATTTTTTGGTGTTACTGTTCCTTTAAGGTTATTCACCATAGGGTGTGGCCTGAGTTGCTATCTCTCTGCCAGAAATCAGCACTCTCTGCATGGAGCTGTTAGGGCTCTGTCACACAGGGAGATTAGTCGCCCGCGACAAATCTCCTGTGTCTCGGGCGACTAATCTCACCAAAATGCCATCCCACCGGCGATTTACAGTTTCGCCGGTGGGATGGCAATCCGGGGAGATTAGTCGCCCGCGAACAGGGAGTTTTGTTGTGGGCGACTAATCTCCCCGTGTGCCAGAGCCCTTAGGCTATAAGTGTGTATTGTGGATGAAGAGTTGTTCATTATTTGTACCATGTGCATTTTAGGGGGTATTTGTAAAGAGAAAAATAAAGTGTAAAGACAAGTAGCAGTTCATTTTTGCTGTTTTTGTGATTTCTGACAAATGTGGAATAGGAGACTGTGAGTTGTGCAACTGCTGCTGAATAGAACTGAGGCAGTTTTTTGTATTATGTTCCCTTGTCTTTACTCCTAACTCATTGTCTTTACTCCTTGCCTACAGCTATAAAAAGCTAATTTTCCTACAATTCGCATTGCATTTATAATGGCTTGAATTTGTCCATACGACTTCTCTTGTATGGATAAGCTAAATGAACTTGAGAATTCTCTAGTAAGTCCCCTGGTAGAACAATTAGCAATGCTGTTGTGTCCCATTTGTTTGCTCCTCTAAGCTACCAAGTAAAAAAACAGGGTAAAAAAAAAAATAGATAAATCACAGAAAAATCTTGATCTGCAGTAAAAACTATTGTTTATTAATTATTCAGCTTTGCTTCATATTTTGAAATGACATAGTAAATGCTGTTTCTCTAGCATAGTTTATGCCTGCAGGGACCAACAGAAATTGGCAGAATGCAACACATTGTGCATAATGTGATTTTTTTTTCCTGGTGAAGCATTAAGCAGATCCCTCATTGAAGGCTGCCAGTATCCAAGGCTTTCTCCAGAGAGATGTGGTGTATTAGCAAGAATTTATTAATATTCCATTAACATTTCAGGGGGCTTTATTCATTTGCTTATTTTTGAACTTTTCCCAGAGAATTGCTCTTAGGAGCATATTTAAATCTGATTCATTCTTTAAGTTGAAACATATTTTGACACAAATCCAGCAGTAAGTATAGCTTTTATACTATAAAGTTCACATATGTTTTAACAGCAGGTTGGCTTCTATGATTTCCATGTAAATCCTGAGCAAAGTTACAGAGAGTCTGCAGGGATTATGAAAAGTTGCATTTTAAATTCAATTATTTCAATTAAATGCTTTGTACCAGCCAAGCCGAGCAGTTTTAAACTTCAAATATAGCATCTGGTAATTTGCAGAAATGGCAAGATCTCAGGCAGGACTTGAAAGATCTGAATGTCTTCCATTGCGCTGTCCATTCCAATGACTATCACTTCAGGCAATGTTTAAAATAGACCTTCCTATTAAATGAATAGTAAATATGAACTATTCCTGCATGTGAACTTTCCTTTTCCAACCATCAAGTTTCAACAGGTTGAGAGAATTCGAACGTCCATTTCAGTTTTACTTAACAATCACGTTGTCGCCTTTTTCCCATGGAGCCCTGGCGATGCCTGCATTGGTCATGTTATATATTCCTTCACTTGGATTAATCTAAGAAATATAGATTACAAAAGTGAATGTCCACATGTCATTCCTTGATGCCATCTCCTTCTTCGGAATCTTTGTCCTGTCATTTTTAAAAATAAGAGGGACCTAAAGTGAATTTTAGCACATTACTGAAGATACCAATATTAGCTCTATTTATTTGTAAATTTTGTATGCGTTGCTTAAATGTATCGCGCTCTGATATCTGGCTGAAAATTGGGGCTTGATTTTTGCTTGTTGATGTGGCCCCCTCCCCGATTGCCCATGTCCCAGATGTTGTGATCTGATTGACTGGTCCTAAAGCAGGTGATATTGGGCTGTTTCAATTATTTGGTCCAAGGGCCAAATGCTTGGACCACGACGATGTGAATACAGGCTGTCCGGGAGAGGGCTGCATCAACCAACCAATGCGATCCCTGCTCCCATCAGAGGGCCCTATCCATGGGCAGGTAAGCTGACGAATTGATCTGAGGGTGCCAAATTAGCATCTTAAATCTGCCCATGTATGGGCTCCTTTAGTTATTTATCAAGCTCAAATTATTTGTTATGTTACCAAGAAAAAGCAAATCGGAAATGAAGAATTGTTTAAGTAGAATGCTACTTTTCTGAGCTTTCCAGGCAATGAGCTAGTGAAAATAGATCTCATACTTTTGCAGAAAATGGCACATCTTAAGGTACAAGATACCTGTTAAAGGAATACTGTCATGGGAAAACGTGTTTATTTTTATTTTTCAAAAGTTAATAGTTTTTTCAGCAGAATCCTGCATTAAAATCCATTTTTAAAAAACACAGTTTTTTTTTTATATTAAATTTTAAAATATGTGGGGCTAGCCATAGTCTTTATTTCCCAGGGTGCCGCAACCATGTGACCTGTGCTCTGATAAACTTCAGTCACACTTTACTGCTGAGCTGCAAGTTGGAGTGATATCAACCCCCTCTCAGCAGCCGATCAGCAGAACAATGGGATGGGAGCAAGATAGCAGCTGCCTGTAGATATCAGAATAGCACTCAATAGTAAGAAATCCAAGTCCGGCTTGGGACTCCTCCAGTTACATGGGAGTAGGAGAAACAATAGGTTACCTGAAAGCAGTTCTAATGTGTAGTGCTGGCTTCTTCCGAAAGCTCAGACTCCGGCACAATGCTTGTTTCTTATCCAGTTAGCCACGATGACCTGTTCCCACAGTTCTTTGGGTTCTTCATATTTCCTTCTACCACTTTTACTGGTGCTGCTTCCATTCTGGTGCTCTCATGATTGGCACAAGCTCTGAACACATCATGTCATGTTCCATGCTGTTTCTTTATTTACCGTAGCCTACACTTTTAAATCTGCTGCAACTGAACTGACTGTTCTGGGATGTTTTATGGTGCAGAAAACATTGCAGTACAAAAAAAAATTTGCTATTAAAATGCCAAATAAAAGTAGTTTTTTTTTTTTTTTTTAAATCATGAAAATAATAAATAATTGTATGCCTTTAACGGGGCTGTAAGTTGTAAATGCAAACATCTGTAATGTTAAACAAGTCACATGGGACATTTAAGATTTAGAATATAAAAGCAATCATCATTATTCAACTACTATTGGGTTTGCTTAGTAAAAATGAGAAAATTATATGCCACAGTTTGGCAATTCATAAATGATAATTAGCCCTTTCCATCCATAGGGCACATAAACATGGCATTTGCATATATGCCCATGGAGCCTTGTACTGCACTGCTAATTTCAGAAGAGAAAATTTGGTTAAAGTAAGGGAACAATGGGGAATAGAAATGTATTTTAGAAACCATGCCTTCTTGCTTTGTTGGAGTTCAGGCTATAAACTCTGATATGAAGCCCAAAGGGCCTATTGGGCAACATATTTCTGTACACCTTTGGGCTCAAATTTTAAGATGGAAAAACACACTTTAACTTACTCAGAATCTACAAAATCTGTATATAATACAACTGAATTGCTTTTTATTTGCGGAAAATTAAAAAACATATGGATAACTGCGTACTTTCTGAATTAAGGGTTTGTTCTGCTTGGAATTTAATGGGATAATGATACTATTCCAGCTTTTAACAGGGATGTGTCACTATGCCTACATAAACCGTAGCACTGCTATTGATTTCTAACTGACATGCCCACCCTATCCCCCTCCAGCTCACCCCTAATAACCTATGTCAGTCCCTGGCCCAGCTTAAAGTTAAACAGCTTCCCAGAGTGATGGTGTTCTTGGGGGCGGGACGAGGTTCTGACAGGCTAGAGGATAACAGTAAACAGAGTCCCAACCTATGGGAACATTGCCCTGCCCCAAGCATGGCGTCACTCAGGAACTGTTCAAATTCAAGGTGACACAGGTAAATAAGGGGTGAATTGGGGGGAGGCAGGGGGTTATATCATAACACTGTAGTGGCACAAGGGTTTACATAGGCATGGTAACACTGTTACTTTTAAAATTGGAACATGTCACTCCCCCTTTAAAGGGCATGTCAAGCCCAAAAATAATTTTTTGCATAATGAAAGAAAACATAATTCTAAGTAACTTTCCAATATGAAATAATTAAAATGTGTAGCGCTTTAAAGGAACAGTAACACCAAAAAATGAAAGTGTATAAAAATAATTAATATATTATATACTATTGCCCTGCACTGGTAAAAGTTGTGTGTTTGCTTCATAAACACTACTACAGTTTATATAAATACCCTGTTGTGTAGCCATGGGGGCAGCCATTTAAATTGAAAAAAGGAGAAAAGGCACAGGTTACATAGCAGATAACAGATAAGTAGCATAGATTCCCATTGTAGTCTACAGAGTTATCTGTTATCTTCTTATGTAACCTGTGCCTTTTCTCCTTTTTTCAATTTAAATGGCTGCCCCCATGGCTACACAACAGCTATTTCTATTAACTACAGAAGTCTTTCTGAAGCAAACACACAACTTTTACCAGTGCAGGGCAACATTACATTATATTTTAATTATTTTAAAGCATTTTTATTTTTTAGTGTTACTGTTCCTTTAAACGTTATTTGTAAATGTAATTGCTATTGAAAGCAGCATCTGCTGAACTCCTGGTTGTTACATTTTAAACAATGTTGCAAAGGTCTTGCTCCTCCAGCAATACAGGTCTGTCAGTCTGCTGCCTTGTGTTACAATGTTTCAACAGTCTGAGCCACCAGGGCAGAGAATAGAAAAGGACAGGCAAACACTACTTCTAATAGCAATTATAAATACAAACTAGAAAGGCAAGTTTGAGAACAAACTTTATGTTGGGTTGAAAAACGTGAAGTCACGAAATGAAATCTGATCTGTTGTTGGCTCCGCCCACTTTTTCTAACCTTGGACCCACAGTTACCGTATTTTTCGGACCATAAGACGCACTTTTTTCCCCCCAGAAGTGGGGGGAAAAAGTCCCTGCGTCTTATGGTCCGAATATACTTTAAAAAAATGTTTTTACTTGCCCGTGTGGTCTCCGTGCAGGGCCTCCTCTATTCACCGGCGCTTAGCTGTGGCGCTGTGCGCATGCACAATGACGCGCATGCCCATACGCATGCGCGTCATTGTGCATGCGCACAGCGCCACAGCTAAGCGCCCGTGAATAGAGGAGGGCCCTGCACGGAGACCACACGGGCAAGTAAAAACATTTTCTTAAAGTATATCTGTAGGCTATATGCTGGTACAGATGGGGGCAATATGTTGGGTGCTGCTGGTACAGGTGGGGTGCAATATGTTGGGTGCTGCTGGTACAGGTGGGGGGCAATATGTTGGGTGCTGCTGGTACAGGTTCGCTTTTAATGCACATAAAATATTTTAGGACAGTATTTGTTTCAGAATCTTTTTTTCTTTATTTCCCTTCTCTTAAAAACTGGTGCGTCTTATGGTCCGGTGCGTCTTATGGTCCGAAAAATACGGTATATAGTAAAAACCATTGTGCAAAGTTTGGGGACCCTGGTATTAATAGTGTCTGAATGGCAGCAATTTAAATTTCCCCCACTGCAGTTACCCAGTGACTAACCCTGCAAAGTTTAGACACCCTAGGATTAATAATTAAAGAACAGCAGTGGTTTACATTTAAACCAATAAAAGTCAATAGGTAAATTGTGATTGGTGACTGGTGACCCCGCCCCTTTTTTCTAACCTTGAGTCAAAGTCGAATGACAGAATTTTAAATTTAAACTAATAAAATTCAATGGCTGAAATCTGATTGGCTGTTAGTGGCCCAACCGACTTTTCCTATTTTTGAACTGCAGTCCCCCAGTGACTAACTTTGCATAAAAATTGTGAGACTGACAGCATTTTACACAAATATCAATGGGGAGAAGTGCCTTCACACACTCACCCTATAGCAGAGCCATTTTCTGAGCCAGCCTCACTCTCACACAGCATCATGTGACCAGGCTGGGGCTCAGAGAAGATACAAGGGAACAAGTTTCAGGCTGCAGCAACTAGGGTTTGGGTATTGTACCCCTAAAACTGTAGGAGGAGTAGCGTTTAGAAAATGGGGGGCGCTAAGAATAAGAATAAGAAGTGGAAGAAGAAAAAGCGGAAGAATAAGCTGAAGTCGAAGAACAGTATGTTGGGTTTTTCAACCCAACACAATAACTCAAAAGCCATAACAAACTTGTAATAAATGTATATTGCAAAGCTGCTTAGAATTTTGGTTTCTTTTATTAGGCAAAAAATTATATTTTGCGTTGCCTTGTCCTTTAAGCTATTCTTTGCACTTTTGCTTTTGTGAGCTGCTTGCTATGCATAAAGCAGCATAATAGAAATGAATCAAACATTAGTCATCCACTTTTCACTTTTTCAGCAAAATCTTATTGCAAATTTGGTTTTATACCCACTGCTTTATTTTAAATTAAATTGGTACAGATATGGGATCCATTATATGGACACCTATTATCCAGAAAGCTCTGGATTACAGGAATTCCTTTTACTCTGTAATAATAAAAGAGTAAATTAATCGTAATTAGTGGAAAACCAATCCTATTGAGTTTATTTAATGTTTAAATGATTTTAAGTAGACTTAAGGTGTGATGATCCAAATCATGGACCCCTTATCCAGAAAATCCCAGGTCCCAAGCATTCTGGATAACAGGTCCCCCATACCTGTTATGTGTTATTAAGTAGTTTTGGTTTGGGTACTTGTACTATGCATGGACACTGAATCAGTATTTTTTTCTGGTCATCCTCAGAACCGCACGGGTGCTGTGAGCCAACTGCACTATGAACTGGGGAAGGTCCTCTGTGATGTTCATTCCTACGATGGAGTTGTCATTGCTGGGTAAGACTGATACAAAGGAAAAACAAACCTACTTTTTACATTTATGCCTTTCTTTAAGTTTTGTCACCAGTTTTGTAAAATATGTTTGTGTCTGACTAAAACTGTAACTTTTCTGGTAGGGATTTTGTTGGCCCTTAGCTGTAATTAAACCCAGTATGTTTGGTGCCTGCACTTAATCTCTGCCATCATGAACTGCAAAATATCAGAAAATACTTTTGCATTAGGGTCAGTAGGATTTTTGTTGGTAAAAGTATTTAAGACCTGCAAGCAGAAAATGCAGAAACATTTCCAACGTTTACATGATTCAAAAAGGTTTCACCTACTTGTGGGCCAAATTAGGGCCATTCCATCACTGTCCTGCGCAATGCTGGGCCTCAGGTTTAGGCAACTGCCCGCTCAACGAGCGGGCCGCATCAACGAGCCGATGCGGCCCCCAATCCGACTAGATTTTCTAACCTGCCCAATCAAGATCTGGGCGATTTCAGGCCAGATATCAGTCGGGCAGGCCTGTCGGAAGTGCCCATACACAGGCCGAATCGGTCCAAGGGACCGATATCAGCAGCTACTATCGGCCCATTCCCTATTTACCCTTCCTGTTATACTGACTATGAATATTTAGCATTTGGGAGGATCATGATTTTTTCCACCTTAATTTCAAAATTCTGTTATGTCTTAAAATCCATCAGTTTCGATTACTGCAGATGAAGAAGAATAGGTACAAAAGTTACACACAGCAACAAGATACAGGCTACTTGTTTAGAACTGTTTGATGCTTCACAATCAATATTATTATGACACACAGTATTATTATGTAACTTGTATGTATTGAAACCTTGTTATTTGTATACTTGTAACAGTCTATTTTCTGCAGTATCTTTCCTTTGTCACTATAGTGTTACTTTATCATTAAATATGGAAGGCTTTAGATTTCTTATTGATTCAGTGCAAGTGGAGCCGCTAGTCAGAAGCCGTTAGGGCTTCTCCTCCTGAGATTAGCGCTAGACTCTGAACTATTTAAATATAATACCCACATATTTGTACAGAGTGGTTGAGAGATGGAGAATCTTGTGTTTATCATTAAAATTTCATCAGGCGGTTACGATGCTTGTTTTCTGGGTCAGACCTCCAATCTCTTTTCATTTGAGACACACTTGGCTGCCTTTACCTCATTCCCAATCAATGTTGTATACACCAACCATTCTACTGTTACACATCCCTAAGGATCTTCTTAAAGACATAGGCATGTTATTCCCAGTCAGTGGATACCAGTGCTCAAGTGTTAATGTCCAAGTTGGTACAAGAACTCATCCCTCTTTTTGGTGCAAATGTTGCACAATTTCTTTAAGATAAAAATGCTTATATGGTATGAAAAGCAGGACATTTCTAAGTGTTCTTGTGGATACAAGTCAGTGTGACTGATATGCAGTAATTGGGGAAACCTGGAAGGGAGCTAAATATTTTCACATCACAGTGGCAAGTGCAGAAGAGGGCCTCAAGCATCAGTTGGTAAGATATTGGAATTGCATTGAGATCCTTTGTGGAAACAAGCTGAAACCTCTGAACCTTTGTCAGAAATAATAGGGATTGTCTGGACACACTGCCACTGGCCACCTTGTTGTGCTGCAGAACAAGAAGTCATGGGTCTAAGTTAGCAACTTCAGATCTAGTTGAACAATCATTTTATCAGCCCTTCTAAAGGGCTAAGGGTTGCCAAAAAGGCTGCCATATTTTCATGAACCAATAACATTTGAGTGCTTCAAATGTGATTATTCGCATCATTCAAATGTGGAGCTGCTTCTCAAATAATATGAGTGATATACAGGTTTGGGACCTGTTATCCATTATGCTTGGGACCTGGGGTTTACCGACTAAGGGGTCTTTCCATAATTTTGATCACCGTATCTTGTCTGCTTAAAAATCATCTAAATGTTAAATAAACTCCTAAAATGCTTCTAATTAGGATTTATTTTATCTTAGTTGGGATCAAGTACAAGGTTCTGTTTTGTTATTACAGAGCAAAAGGAAATTTGGATTATTTGATTAAAATGAAGTCTGTGGCAGATGACCTTCCCATAATTTAGAACTTTCTGTATAACTGGTTTCTGGATAACAGATCCCATACCTATATTTGTATTTCTTAAGTAAAGGACAAGATAAGGTAGAATCATTGGGAGATGCCAAGTTGTTAGGGACCCTTCAGTCATTCTAGTCGCTCATCTCAGACCCTGGAAAGGCACCCCTCTTCTTTCAAAAATTCACTTTCCAGGGTAACTTTTCTCCAGGGCCATATCACCATGCTCTCTTGTGTCCCAGGCTGGGGTTAGAGTAAGCAACTAGAATCTTTGGGCGATGCCCAGTCCAGCCCAGTGATTCTGCCTAACATATATAAATATAAAAATATACACCGTATCAGCCTATTAAATAATCATACATTGAACCAATAAACATTCTTTACATCTCAATTAAACTGCATGATTTCATCCAAAAAGCATTCATGTTGCCAATAAACTTGACTGATACTGAAAAGTTCTTATGAAAAAGCCAGCTTAGAGCAGTTAATCATAAAAATGCAGCATCCAGCAGTATGAGTTTCTAAAGTTCACATATAAGATAAAATGGGAATGTGAATGAGCTGTGGTGGAAACCGACCGGCATATGAATCCATATGGAATAATGAATCATAAAAGTGGAAAGATTGTAGCAGCTAATAGCCATGTACAGTACGAAGTCATAAGGCTAATAAGCAATATTAGTGAGCAGTATCTATATAGAGAGCAATATTGGCAAGTCATATACTTGAGTGGTTTGCTGAAAGCTAGTTCATATATACCAGAGGCAATATAGTAGGGAAACCTGACAGTTTTACAGTCTGTCCAGCAGAATTTACTGTATTGGCACAAAGTAATGTAGTAAGTTGTTATACTTGGGGTTCTACCTCTTCAAACCACAAACACTTGTATGACCCCAACACAGAGACATGTCTCACCCATTTACTGGAGGTCACCACAAGCACTGACCTCTCGCTCCTACTTGCATGTCCAAATGTTATTCCAGCCACCTTAAACATTATGCCTTTCTAGATAATATTTCTCCAATACAGCAGTGTGTCCCACACTGGTGTGCATTCCACCTTAATGCACAAACTTTGATACAGTTCTGGAGAGATTAGATGATGTACCTTAGATGATATGGGTGAATGCCTCTATCAAGGTTTCCTCAGGCAATTTAAAGTAATGGTTTAGTCGTGCATGTAACCTTAACTATTAAAGGTACAATATCAGAGGGTTTATAAAGACCATGTATTTGTGGGCAAGTATGGCGGGGTCACATGTTACACTTGTACCCCAAATACAAATATATGTAAAGATAATTAATATATCACCTATAGGTCATATTCTAGGTATACTTGATCTGACTTTAGTTATTTAGTTTAAATGTGAATATCTAATATACTCACTGAATTGCATCTTATAAACACCTCCTCCTCCCTGTTCCATGTTTACTTTGTTTTGAAAGTATAATCATTGTAATGACTTGGAATTGCATTTGCTTCAGATAGATTAGCAGAGAACAATGTAGGTGTGTAGGTTGTGCTGAAACGACTCGCCCTGTTAGATACAGTAGCTTACTTTCTTTATTTTCTTTTAAAAACATTACATCACCATTAAACGATCATATTACTAACCAACGGCAAGGTCACATTACACAAAGTGATCACTGAATACTGGGAGCCTCGGTCCTAAGCCTAAGAAGGGCTGTGAGCAGGACTAATCTATCTATACAACCTACCTAACCATGGGGCTATCACTTTCAAAAAAGATTTTGATGGATACTTACTGGTGTTCCCAAATGAGCATGGGTTCACTCAAGTCACAGATGCATAGTGAATATTTGGATCTGATTATAACCAGTCGGCAATTGTTCTTATAGGTTCTTATGGCAAATGTCCCATAGTCACTGACGTAATGGTTAACTAATGTCAAACTTACTACAGAGGCAACCTAGCCATACTTTCATGTGAGGGAACAAGGAATGGCCTTCACATTACCCAGACTGGGAGAACCAATTATAATGTGCTTTACCTATACAGGTATAGGACCTGTTATCCAAAATGCTTGGGACCTAGGTTTTTCTGAATAAGGGATCTTTCCGTAATATGGCTTTTCACACCTTCAGTCTATTAAAAAGTAATTTAAAAATTAGTTAAGCCCCATAGGATTGTTTTGCCTCCAATAAGGATTAATTTTATTTTAGTTGGGATCAAGTACAAGGTTCTGTTTTATTATTACAGAGAAAAGGGAAATAATTTTTAAAAATGTGAATTATTTGATTAAATGGAGTCTATGGGAGATGGCTTCTGATAATTCCGAGCTTAAATGGATAATAGGTTTCTGGATATTGGATCACATACCAGTATATACACAATAGCTCTTAGTGGGTGGTCTCCACCTTCTGGACATTTGGAAATCCTAAAGCCAAAAAATTCACAAAGCAATATACTTTGAGAAGCAGATAGACCTTTCAGTTTCAATGTATTGTCACTGATTTCCACACAGCACCTTTTTCAGTAGTACGTGGTAAAATAGACATTTGGTAGCCAAGAGCGATTGCCCAGTGGCTGACAATTAGCCGGCCTGTCAGCACCACTTCCTGATCATTTGATTGTGGTTGGCATGACATGTGCATGAAGACATCTGGGGCCCTGGAGGGAGATTGCGGCTATTTTTCTTCCACCGCTGGACCTCTTTGTACTGAATGATTCCTGTCTATGTTGTTAGCCAGACTGGCTTGCAAACTGGCTTTAAATCCTTTCTCTGTTCTGGACACTTCTTTGCTTTTTCGGTGCCACTTCATTAGGGGCAGCGTCCAGCTCCATCACTGCAGACCCTTTTCCCTGTGAATGCCAGTTGTGTTTTTTTATACAAACTTTTTCCAGTATGCATTTTGCCATTACTTTGTTGTTGGTCAGACTTTATCTCCCTTTGGAAAAATGGAGAGCGATGGGGACATTGCCAGGGTGGCCTTCCTGTTCCAGAAATGCATTAGGCAGACTCTGTAGCCACTCTGATCAGCTGTCACACTGCTACTCAGCTGTTGTGTGTATAGCAACACACAACAGGGCCATGTCTGTTCTGCTAATGAGGCTCACTCGAGAAATATTACATGAGCAAAAATCTGCTTTTTAGATTTTCTTTTTTTATTTGCCCAGATACTCATCCTTTTAACACCAAAATTGCTTTATTGTAGATAAAAACATTCTTGTTACATTTGTCTGGAAGCACTGTCACTATGCTGACAATTTTTGTTTGCTGTAAGTATTAAGCAGCTGTATGGAGTATCTGTCTAATGGTCTAGTCCAAATGAGTTTTCTAAGGAAATTAATGTTTAACTGCTTGCTTGCAATAGATGCTAAAACCTACAACACCAGCTGTCAGCACAACTTAATGCGAAATCGCTGAGTTTAGGCAAGAAAGCACTGTTATTTTCTTACTGGTGAGGACTGGTGGCACACATTCCTACTTAGAGCAGCAGTCATCTGACCTTAAAATGCCCATTGTCTTCCGCTCAGTAGGCAGGAGTGGTGCAGGCCCTCACTAGCAAGAGCATTAGTATGAAAATAAACTTTATACTAAATAAAGTTAGAAAATTGCCATGTGATCTTCATCGATAGTTCCCTTTTAAGATATTACTTCTACATTTGAGAGGTTATTTTTTAAATAACCCCCCGATACCTTCTCTTCACATGTATAAAATAAAATCAGTCTTTGAACTTTTAAATACTTTTTAAGGTATACGTCAGGAGATGTCCGGCTCTGGGATACCCGTGTCTCATGCTTTGATGCACCTTATCTGAAGGTTACCCGGGACCCATTTGATCTGACACAACACCCATCTGTTTCCTTTGTGAAAATAAATAGATCCCTGGCTGTTGCTGTCTATGAAGATGGTAAGTCATTTAAACCCAGTCCTGTTAGATACTGGATACTGTATGGTAAATAGAAAATAGGCAGCCTTTGGTACTCCCTGTTAAACATCTACTCACAGCATCACTTTCTGAATGCTCTAACTTGGGGTCATCCAGATGCGAGAGAATTTGGATTGCCATACATATGTGTACTAACAATTCAAACATTAAACCAAATAAAATTGTTTTGCCTCTACTAAATATTAGTTATAATGAGATCAAGTAGAAGCTACAGTTTTATTTTTACAGAGAAAAGGTCATCAAAATGCAGTCTATGGGAGATGGCCTTTCCATAATTTGGAACTTTCTGAATAACACATTTCCGCATAACAAATCCTATACCTGTATATTCTTATTGCTGGAAAATTGCCTGTGCTGAGATGTAGACATTATTGTATTGCTTTTCTATTGTTCAATTCACTTCAGAATAGAGCCAACTGGTATAGGTATGGGATCCCTAAGCTGGAAACCCATTATCCATAAAGCATATTACAGGAAGTCCATCTCCATAGAGTTAATTTAAAGATGTAATAATAAAACAGTGCCTTTAGATGATAACTTAGCTGCATGAATCTATATTGGTGGCAAAACAAATTGGGTTTATTTAATGGTTATGTTTTAACAGATTCAAAGTATGTCGATTCAACTTACAGAAAGGTCCCTTATCCAGAAAACCCCTGGTCCCAAGCATTACAGATAATAGCTCCTATACCTGTACTGCTAATCTGCATATACTTCATTTAACTATTGAATCCTTAGCATTGTGTTATATCTGGCCAATGTGTTTTCAGATTTCTTTACTGAAATAGTCACTGTTTTACAAGTTTGTTAACCGACCAAAAATAATAGTGTTGTTCTTTTTTTTTTTTATTTAAGTTTTTATTTAAGGTTTTAACATTTTTAACAACAGAGAAAGGAGAAAAAAAAAAAGACAGTTTAGAAGGAAAAGAAGAAAAGAGGAGAGAAGAAGAGAATATATAGAGCTAGGCGAGCCTGGCAGAGTTATACAGATTTTGCATTTAACCAGGTGTCCCACACTGCATTAAACTTGGTTGGGCAGCCTCTGGAGATGTAGACTAGTTATTGCTTAGGTAGCACGTCGTTGATTAATTTTTTCCAAAAGGTAAGTGAGGGGGCAGTTGTCGATTTCCAATTTAGCAAAATAGCTTTTTTAACATAAAATAGCAGTTGCAGGTAGCACAAACGTTGATATGGCGACAACCCCAGGTCTTCTAGCACACCCAATAAACATAGCTTTGGGGAGTGTATGTTGGGGAAAGCCAATGTTTCATTGATGTATTTCAACACTGCTGACCATAATTGTTGAATGGCTGGGCATTCCCAAAATACATGGAGAAAGGAGCCTATTGCTGTGTTACATTTGGGGCATAGGTACGATGTTTGAGGGTATATCTTTGCTAGTCTCTGGGGTGTCAAATAAGCACGATTAATAAACTTATAGTGTTGTTCTTTAATTGCTACTTCTCAGGTTCAGGACTCTAGTTTTACAGTTAAAGTTGATCCCCCTACAAAACGAACCACCAGCTCTAGGCTGTATATGCTAATGTCTAGAAGCCTTGCCTTATATGTATTATTTATGCCAAAAATAAAAATGCTAGATTTTAATTCACATACTATTTATTTCATCCTGTAAAAGGGAAGTCTTGGTTTTTATTGTAGTGTGTTTATCAACTCTGCTTTGTTCATCCATATTTATCTGGTACATAAAAAAACAGAATTGTCTTTGTTTTCATTGAAACATTAGATACTAATATTGGGATCAGACCTTTCAAGCTGGGTCTGTTTAACCCACAGGAGCAGTGCCGGTGGTCAGCCTTTGATTTCCTGATGACAGGACTAGGTTGGGCTAGGACCTTATTACATGACCATGGTCCATGCTAGTTAGGTCCAATAAGTCAAATCTGCAAATGTCCAGTGATTCTTACAGTGAAATTCCTGTAATTCTTTATGGCAACTATAAGGGCTCTGGCACACGGGGGAGATTAGTCGCCCGCGATTAACTCCCTGTTCGCGGGCGACTAATCTCCCCGAGTTGCCTACCCCTGCCATCCCACCGGCGAACATGTAAGTCGCCGGCGGGATGGCAGACGCGGCGGCGCGATTTCCGGAAATCGCCGAAAAAGACTCGCGAGTCTTTTTCGGCGACTTGCGGAAATCGCCCCGCCGCGTCTGCCATCCCGCCGGCGACTTACATGTTCGCCGGTGGGATGGCAGGGGTAGGCAACTCGGGGAGATTAGTCGCCCGCGAACAGGGAGTTAATCGCGGGCGACTAATCTCCCCCGTGTGCCAGAGCCCTTAGGGTAAGGACACATGATATTATCAGTAGCAGCAGCTACTTGTCATGGCTACAGTTACTGATAACTGTCTCTATGTGTGTTTTTAGCAGAGGCAATTCTCAGTATTATCTGTAGCATTGTATTTTCTGGCATTTATTAGCCATGACAAGTAGCTCTGTGTATCTTCTCGCGAGTCTTTTTCGGCGATTTCGGGAAATCGCACCGCCGCGTGTGCCATCCCGCCGGCGACTTACATGTGCGCTGGTGGGATGGCGGGTCATGGCAACTCGGGGAGATTAGTTGCCCGTGACAAGGGAGATTTGTCGCGGGCGACTAATCTCCCCGTGTGCCAGAGCCCTAAACAGTTGTTGAGCTGAATAGGCTATGAGAGCAAATATTGGGGTTTTCCAGCACATTATAATGCCATGCCTGGAGGAGTAGTCCTGTACCGATTACCTTTATCTGGCTTAGCTCCCAGTGCCATTACGCTACAAGGCTAGGTCCCCTGAGGGCCACTCGATAGTTCATTTCTCTAGTACATGATTGGGTAAGGAAGTAATTAGAAAGAATGTGGCCATCCAGGTTCATGACAGTGGGCACATGACTGAATCTGGAACCTGTTTTCTTTTTTAGAGTTTTATTTAAAGCTTAATAACATATTGCTTTATAGTATTTTTCAAAGCTAAGTCTCTGTCTCATAGACAGGTTCTATCACTTTCAGGCAATCTTTTGATTATTAAGGCCTTTCTAAATAGTTTCCTAGCTGCTCTAGTATATATCTGATTAGTTACATGACCTGTAGTCTTCTTGTAAACCCTTACATGGCCATAAGCAGTGTAACCTATCATTCTATGAACCCTCTACATTCAGTGGCATCTGGTGGGTTGATTCATTACTCCATTTTGTAGCATGTTAAACAGGGAAGCAGATGTCCACTCATTATTGGGCTCCTAGTCCTTTGTTAGTATAGCACCTCACACTACCCAGGGGCTGCTAATGTGAGGGAATGAGGGAGGCAGTGACCTGCCCTGCCCATTCCCTACTTACCTGTCATTCTCTAGCTTAGATGTGTCCCCTCTATTTTATCCAGTCTGCATATTCGGCTGCTCTTTAGCCATTCATCTTCATGTGTTCTAGTTTGGGAAAGTTTTCCTGTGCTTCATAATGGGGAGTCCAGCTGCCTTTTCTAAAGGTATGCATAGTCCACACGCTTCCCCTTAATGGCTACTGTGTTATTTAAGTTGCTTTGCTGAGCTGTCTCCTTAATTGTCCCATGTAATTGTTTATTATTTACCCCATGCTGTAGTTTTTTAGTACTGTTGCTGAACTCCACAATAGTAATATGAAAGTAAAAGTAAATGTATCACTTAAACTAACTACTTTTAACACTGGGTTTTAAAGAGATACTGACACCAAAAATGAAACCTGTTTTTACATCGTAACATTCTCTTTTCATGCTGTTTATAAATTTGCCTTTAAACTATTTGCCCCGTGCTTTTACATTACCTAACGGATCCCTCAAATTCCTCTATGAGGAGGCTGCCATATTTGTGCAGCAGGAGTCTGTTAGCATTAGAAGCTATAATGGACAGGTTGAAAAGGGACAGTCAAAACTGTCAGGTTTAGGAACTCCAAGTAACAATTACTTACAAAAGCAGCCCTATCAGGGAAAAATGATCAACTGACCTATAGGCAACTTTTAATGTACAAGATTTTAAAGAGTAATTTTTTTCATGTCAGTATCACTTTAAGATTTCATTAACGGAATATTGAAGAAAACTTTGGCTGTCAGCATTGGGAGTAAGTGATAAAAATGATAACTGATGATCCAGGTGTAACAGTTATGTTAGAGTTTATTATTTGCAGGGCACCTCCTCTTTTTGTTATTATGCATTGTATGTTAAAATGGAGAAAACAATACTAAATGAGAATTCATACAGTGCTTTCTAGATGTTCTCTCCAGCCTGCTTCATGGGCAATTTCTCCAATAAGGGGGATATTGTTAAATGTCTCTATCTTGGCTGCATTGACCATAAAGGTTTAATAGAAAGGCAGAAGCAACCCCCATATTTGAAAATGTATTAGTCCTGAGGTACATTATTCGCAGAGCAGCATTTTCTTGTAAGTGGACGAGTTTGTTGGCTGCCGTGTGTTTGTTCCTGAGCATTAGAAAGCATAGAAGCTCAGCACCCATTAAACTCATTGTCAGTTCTTTTGAGGCTTGTAGCTAAGCAGCGTTTCAATGCCAGGCAGGAGCGCAAGCCAACATTGTCTTTAAGACATGGCAAAATATTACAGAACGTTAACCCCGTTGACTCAAGTAAGATAGAAAATAGCTTTAAATATCCTGTAATCATGTACAGCATAGAAATTGTGCCACCCCTAAAAGTCTTTTATCTGTGCCCGTGCCTTTCTGTGTTGTTGATTAATATGATTTAAATCTGCTGTTCATTAAAGGACTCCCTGATAGGCTTCTAATCATTGGCTTGTAGTGAATGCATAAGAGTAATTTCACAATGACTCCTCACGGCTGTAAGATTTATTTTTCTGCAGATGAATAGGATTATTTCTACCTAGATATCTGGAGCACCACTCTTTTCCCCGACTCCTGCTGTCCCTGCCAACTAGTGCTTTACCTACCTATTTATTTATTTATGAGTGAATGTGCTTTTATTCAACCCTGCATAATAAAATACAAATGCTCTTCTTAGTTGCTTTGCCTGGAGATCATGGGTGGGCAGGAAACAGGAGGAGGGAAGCAGAAGAGTCAGTTGTGCCAGGTAATGAGCAGATGCTGCTAATGCATGAACTGGCAGGGCAATGCCAAGACCCCATCTGCTGCCAGGCTTGGTGCCGTTTGGCTTTCTGCCACCTTAGTGGGAATTCAGAGAGCCTGTAGCTTTCATACATTGCACCTCATTCCCTACATTGCCCACTGAATGTAAGGGGGAGCACTGCCTTATCAAAAAGTTCCGCTAGGTTTTCTGTCTGTTTAAATATGTGTATTTTTTTTAATCATGACATATTTAAAAACCAACTCTTAAATGGACCATCACAGTAGTGACACTGTAGAAACTGTTGTTTATGTTAGTCTCATAATGAAATGTGTTTGCTTCCTACGTCCCAATATCACAGAGAGGTTTTGTAAGACCGCATTGTGTTTGCTAAGAGCTATATAATAAGATACTTATTTTGAGCATGCACACTGAAAGCTAACCCTTTGCAGGAGTCCAGTTCATGGGGTTGAGGTGCGAGGCAAGTGGGGCAGTGCAGGGGCCAAAATATCGCAAAATTGATTTATCAGTTTGTTACGGGTCATAATTCACAACCTAAGCTGCTCATACATGTATAGATCTGCCTGTTTTGTTGGGTTGGCAAATAATTGTATTCTTTTCAGATATGTTGGTCCATATTGGATTAAGCATGCCCTTTGACAGAGGGTTCGAAGTGGTGCTTCTGTAATGGGAGTTTTAAAGCTGCCTAATAGTTATATGGCCAATCCCCAGCCAAATAGTGTTGGCACACAGACTAATTAGTCTTGTTAGTTTTGGCCCCATACACAGGCCAAGTCTCAAATAGACCAAACTATAAGGTCCTCTTCACTCACCCATCATCAATATGGGCATATGAGCCACTAAATGTCCTTCACCCTTAAACAAAACAGGGATTGTCCATCCACACACTGCAACACATTGGAGCTGGCCAACTACTTTAAAGTCATTCATGGTCTGGCCAGTTCCCACACCCACTTCCATCCGATTCACCAAAAATGCTCTGTGAATTTTGTGGTCACGGCCTCATTGCAAGACCTGCTAAGAATTTGGTGTTGAACACAACTTCTCCTTTTTGCTGTTAGTCTCAAGTAGCCAAAGTTGGCCCATATATGGCCACCTTCACTTGTATTCTACATAGTATACAATATAGATAGCTATCTAACGTTATCAATAATTCATAGTTTTAATAGTAACTGTCATTACAACAAACATCTGCTGTTGTTGTGCCTGTTGGGGGCCAGTAGGGATGGCATTTTAAATATGAACTTCCCATTGCAGAAGTGCTTAATCAATCTGTTGCTAACTGAGAAGGACTCCAATAAAAAAGAAGCCTTGGACAACTTTGCTCCAGACTAGGTTTTTTTCTATCAAACAAAAATCCCATATCAATCCATCACAAGCCTTTCACCCTTGTTAAAGTTCAGTGTTAAAAAAAATAAATCATTATGGATCGAGTAGTGATGCCAGCTGCTTTTCCCAAAGGAGAGCAATAATGAAACCGTAAGCAGAGCAAATGGTACCTAATGAGTTTAAGCTGATTTATGTTTGCTTTCAAAAAGTGCCGTTTGATGTCTAAAAAGTGCTACTGCTGTGAAGTAATGCGAACCATCCACGCCTCCCCACCAACCTAATGGGTCTTGGGTGGAAGATTTATACTGATCAGCCTGGGAGCGACAAACATAATGGAGGTCATTTGCTTTTATTATTAGCAATGCATATTTAAATTAATCTATTTGCCTAAACAATTACTTGCCGTGTATGGAGAGCACAGAGCCAAAGATGCAATTACGCCTTTCGTCTAAAGATGAACTTCGGGTATCGCACGTCTCCAAGGAGCTCCGACGCTTTCAGCAGAACTTTGCCTTGGATAACAACTTCACAAAATAGTAATTGCATTAATTGCTTAAAAGGTAAATAATTGTCTAACTGGTTTCAGAACAGATCTAGGTCTCGGATTTAAGTGTTTCCATTAATTAAGTTATCGTGTTATGGCACTTTCACAGTTCTGAGGCTTTGATGTACTTGGGCTCCATAGTTAGAAAGCCTTGCATCCAACTTCTGTTGAATAAAAAGAACAACTAAAATTGATATGGCTAAGAATGCTGTGTTGTACACAATAAACTTTCTGTACCAGCCCAAAGGTTCAGCAACCGTATAACAGCAGTGATCTAAGCTTTCAAAGTTGTCCACAGGAGCTGCCATCTTGGATCTTGTTATTCCATCTTTTGAGTGTCAGTGGCACATTGCATGCCCAGTGTTCTGTCGGCAGCGGTTGAGAAGCTAAACTTTGGAGATGTCTGAAACCACAAAGCAGAAAATGAGAAATGTTTGTCATAGGAGCTGATGCTAAAGGGCAGAACACACTGGTTATTAATTCAATTAATTTATTGAAATAATAAATCACTTCTGTTTCACTAAAAGAGAGTTGTAAACCTTCAATTTCATATAATAATATTTGAGTGCTGGCACCTTGGGACTCCTTGTATATGTGCAAATGTATCACGTAAAAAAATTTTGGGGGAAAAACTATATACAGTGGTGTGAAAAACTATTTGCCCCCTTCCTGATTTCTTATTCTTTTGCATGTTTGTCACACTTAAATGTTTCTGCTCATCAAAAACCGTTAACTATTAGTCAAAGATAACATAATTGAACACAAAATGCAGTTTTTAAATGAAGGTTTACGTTATTAAGGGAGAAAAAAAACTGTGGTTTATCAATGTCAATTTTCAATTTCAATATCAATTTCTGTAGTCACCCCCAGGCCTGATTACTGCCACACCTGTTTCAATCAAGAAATCACTTAAATAGGAGCTACCTGACACAGAGAAGTAGACCAAAAGCACCTCAAAAGCTAGACATCATGCCAAGATCCAAAGAAATTCAGGAACAAATGAGAACAAAAGTAATTGAGATCTATCAGTCTGGTAAAGGTTATAAAGCCATTTCTAAAGCTTTGGGACTCCAGGGAACCACAGTGAGAGCCATTATCCACAAATGCCAAAAACATGGAACAGTGGTGAACCTTCCCAGGAGTGGCCGGCCGACCAAAATTACCCCAAGAGTGCAGAGACAACTCATCCGAGAGGCCCCAAAAGACCCCAGGACAACATCTAAAGAACTGCAGGCCTCGCTTGCCTCAATTAAGGTCAGTGTTCACGACACACCATAAGAAAGAGACTGGGCAAAAACGGCCTGCATGGCAGATTTCCAAGGCGCAAACCACTTTTAAGCAAAAAGAACATTATGGCTCGTCTCAATTTTGCTAAAAAACATCTCAATGATTGCCAAGATCAATATCTTGTGGACCGACGAGACAAAAGTTGCACTTTTTGGAAGGTGCGTGTCCCGTTACATCTGGCGTAAAAGTAACACAGCATTTCAGAAAAAGAACATCATACCAACAGTAAAATATGGTGGTGGTAGTGTGATGGTCTGGGGTTGTTTTGCTGCTTCAGGACCTGGAAGGCTTGCTGTGATAGATGGAACCATGAATTCTACTGTCTACCAAAAAATCCTGAAGGAGAATGTCCGGCCATATGTTCGTCAACTCAAGCTGAAGCGATCTTGGGTGCTGCAGCAGGACAATGACCCAAAACACACCAGCAAATCCACCTCTGAATGGCTGAAGAAAAACAAAATGAAGACTTTGGAGTGGCCTAGTCAAAGTCCTGACCTGAATCCTATTGAGATGTTGTGGCGTGACCTTAAAAAGGCGGTTCATGCTAGAAAACCCTCAAATAAAGCTGAATTACAACAATTCTGCAAAGATGAGTGGGCCAAAATTCCTCCAGAGCGCTGTAAAAGACTCGTTGCAAGTTATCTCAAATGCTTGATTGCAGTTATTGCTGCTAAGGGTGGCCCAACCAGTTATTAGGTTCAGGGGGCAATTACTTTTTCACACAGGGCCATGTAGGTTTGGATTTTTTTTCTCCCTAAATAATAAAAACCCTCATTTAAAAACTGCATTTTGTGTTTACTTGTGTTATCTTTGACTAATAGTTAAATGTGTTTGATGATCAGAAACATTTTGTGTGACAAACATGCAAAAGAATAAGAAATCAGGAAGGGGGCAAATAGTTTTTCACACCACTGTAGGATCTATTATGTGGCATGCTTGGGACCTGAGGTTTTTCAGATTTCAGTTTTTTTACTAAGATTTAAGCATTAAATAATCGCTTAGTAAAGCTGAACACGTTCATATTCTAAAACTAACTTTCACATTGAAATTGTAGGATTAAAGTAATAAAAATAACAAATCAGAGGATGTTCTGAACGTGAAATAGTTGCCTGACACAATCTTATGAAAATGACTTCTCAGAAATGCATTGTAGGTTCCCCAAGGATATTGTCGCATACACAATACATGCACAGATTTTATAGTAATGTGGCCAAAATTTTCTAGCCTGTAAGATCAACTAAACAACCGGTCACCATGGTATGCAAATTGTTAGGGTGATAACTTGGAGCCCACACACGGTCCAAAAATCATATGAAACTACATTTTGCACAATTATATCGGTGCGTGTATAGCTTTACCCTCAAGTACAAGGTACCATTTTATTATTACAGAAATAAAGGAAATCATTTTTTACAAATTAAGAATTATTTGGTTAAAATGGACTTCCCGTAATTTGGAGCATTCTCATTTCTGGATAAGAGATGCCATACCTGTACATTTAGAATAATTCCATGCTTATGTATTAGAGTGTGCTCCTCCTGGCTTGCCTTTCCTTCTTGCGCAGCAAAGCTCTATTTTGCTTTATGGCAAAGCTTGGGTGCAAAGAGGTCTTAATTATATAATTCAAGCAAACAATAACCCATTATATATATGAAAAGGCATTATGAAGTTATTCATATACTGCAGGACATGTGCCAGACGACTGCTGCATTGCTGATTCTCAGAAAATGCCTATGCATTTATATTAAGGCTACTTTTAAGACATAACCACTTGCCTGCTATATAGACTGTGCAATCTACGGAGCTGTCAGTGTTGTCGACTCTACATTTCAATGTCCACTGTCCTATGGGGGTCCCAGCTGGCAGTAAAAGGCTTAAATTCTATATAGTGACCCTGAATTCTAGGTGTTCCCTTATGATCAGAGCATTTACAGGAAGATTAAACATCATATATTTAAAAGGCTTGTAAATTTGTTACACTGCCGCCTGAGGTAGTATTTGTAGGAGAGGTAAGATCTGTGGCAAAAGGTGGAAAAAGATGAACTCTGGGAATGCCGGACAGTATATGATCACTATCATTTTTGTAGGAATGTAGTTCTTTTGCTTTTCTTCCATCCCAGGCCAGTGTTATTTTGCCAGCATTTTTTGTGCCTACCGAGCTAGTTGGAGTTATCATTCTGCAACCATAGCTTTTGCTTAAACCTTTTAAACAGCAAATAAATATACCCCTGTGTGTGATTAACCACCTCCTATACACAGGGTTACTGCTGGCCCTCCATAACCAGAGTAGAGCAGGAGAGCCCATCCAGCCAGGAATGGTGTTATGTTATAGACACCTTAAAAGAATACTTAACTTATAAAAAATACTCAAATGTCCGATAAAGGAAGAATGTGTGGGATGTCAATATATTGCATTTTATAAAACAAGACCACAATACAAAAACTGAATGGAAGTGCATTACATTGGCAGGTGCGCAGTTGTACAGGTTCTTTTTTTCCAAGTAAAAGTTGCTTTTTTATCAAGATTTGTATCTTTTATGCCCCTAGGTACCGTTGATGTTTGGAGCCTGCAGGCTGGCCAGGAACCTATTCATCATTATCAGCACAATCAGAAAATACAAACGCTAGCCCTTTGCCCAGAATCTGCTGCTATAGCAACCGCATCAGGATTTCAGATCAAAGTAGAGTGCCCTGATGAGAGAGGGTATTGGCGCAGCACCTGCCACTTCCAGACCCAGAAGCTGGTAAGCTGCCATTATCTCTAGAGATATATTTGTTGTTAATGGATTATTTGCATTATAAAATAGTTTTTGCTTTGCCTGGACCAAGTTTTGGGTACTTTAATGCACTTAAAAGCACAGAGCACTATGTTCTAGTTGTTTAAGCAGTTTCCCTCCTTCACAGTTCCATTAGGCAAAGCAGAAATGCCCAACCTCCTTCTCCTTCTGTCTTCCATTGATTTGACTGGGGATTTACAATAATTTAGTACTGGGTAATCTGTAGAAAATCTTTCTCTTAAGGCATATATATATAAATATGTATGTATATATATATATATATATATATATATATAATATATATTATACAGGATGGCCACCTTTCTGTGTTTCTGCTCATATGGGTCAGCAACGCAAATGATTAAATCAGCAGGAAGGGCAGAGAAGTTGCAGCTTCACTTCTTCACCTGCAAATGCACCAGACACTGGTCAACATGGCGAGTCCGAATATCTGTATCCATAGTACATAGATTTTGGTGGGGATTGTTGGTCCAGCATACATGTACTGAAAATCTATAACATCTGTATGACCAGCTTTACTCCATATTGAACACCTCAGCTCGGTCTATATGTACCTAGGCAGGGATAATCCAAACTGCTGTTGTTGGATTGATTGTTTTCATTGACTGTACTGCTCAGTCTGTGGTCATTTCCCATGTTGCACACTGCTGTAGGTGAATTTCCTTCATCTGATTCATGGCTCTGGAGGACACCCTTTGGCCATAGCCGCTGCCGAGGAAATGGTTTACCTTTTGAGGCCAGAAGAACCTGAAAAAGTTCTGCACTCAACATACGGCCATCCAGTGACCTGCTTGGATGTCTCTCCTACTCATGCAGCATTTGGTGTTAAAAGCTTCGGCTGGTTCTCTAATCATGGCAACAAGGTAGTAAAACATATGAATGGTGTATGTTTAACGCAACCATTAGCATTCTCTCCTGCGTGGTCTTGCTTTCCTTTAAATGTGTTTCTTGTTCATCATTTCAACAAGCATCCTATTAATGTCCCCAAAGGGGTAGTTTCAAGGGATTTACCAATCAGATTTATAGTTTGTGTTCTGAGAAGTTTAGGGTTTTTATTTTTATGGTTAGTGTGTAGGTTTTCCCATAAAGTTTTGTGCTTGATGTTATAATGGATTATATGTTTATATACAGGTACAGCCACAAGATCTGACAGAGCTCAAAAAAGACGTAAACCTTTTTTTTTTTTTTCATATCTTTAAAATTACTCTTAACAACCCCAGAATAACATAGCTTAGTCCCTGCATTCAGTCTGATCTGGTTTCTGACATATAAGTGGAAATCTCCAGCTCCTTTCCTTTACTTCCTGGTACAGCAAGAAGCCCTGCCCCCTCGTCCTGTTCAGCTCTCCTCATCTCTTCGACTACTGGGTAGCCGAGGAGGAGAGCCTTCTGTGCACGCCCGACAGAGAAGAAGCTTTCTGGGAAGGCACAGTGAGTCAGGCAGGTATGTGTGGGCACCGAAAAAAACTGCTGCTGCACTGGCTCCTGCTTCTCTGTGCCTTCCCAGAAAGCTGCTTCTCTGTCAGGCATGCACAGAAGGCTCTCCTCCTCGGCTACCCTGTAGTCAGAGAGATGAGGAGAGCTGAACAGGAAGAGGAGGTAAGGCTTCACACTGTACCAGAAAGAAGAGGTAAGGACCTGAAGATTTCAACTTATAAATCAGAAACAAGATCAGACTGAATGCAGGGACTAAGGCTTGCTATACTGGGGGTTGTTTAGAGATAGAAAAAAATGTATTTCACCTAAGTTAACTTTCAGTATGTTATAAAATGACCAATTCTTTGCAACTTTTCAGTTGGTCTCATTCAAACCATTGCCTTGTTGCTAGGGTAATTTTGACCATAATAACCAGATAGGTGCTGAAATTCAAACTGGAGAGTTGAACAAAAAGTTTTGTAACTCCAAAGAGACAATTAATAAAAAATGAAGACCAACTGTCATAGAATACTCGCTACATCATACTAAGGGGGTTATGCAATAAAAAGCACCAAGTTTGCTTAGGAGCAGTAACCTCTAGCAACCAATCAGCAGGTACGAATTACTGGACACCTGTTCAAAATTAAATCTTAATGGTTGCTATGGTTACTGCTCCTGGGCAAACTTAGTGTCTTTTATTGCATATGGGGATTTAAGTTCATTTCAAGGTGAACAAGAAACAAGATATTTAAAGAAATATCAGTGGGTTCCTTTCCAAAGAGGCCAGCAGAAGTATTATGGTGAGGAATGTGATGATTTATGGTAAAGGCTACATATTAAATATATAAAGTGCTCCAGTCTGCCCAGCACCATGTGATGTGTGAGACCAGTATATCACAGTAAGTGTATTGGGGTATCGGGAAGGGAAGGTATCAGTGAGCTGAGGGGAATCAGTAGGGGTCAGTTTAGTGACACTGACACTTAGGAATAGATGACCACCAACCTGTATCTATCACATTAGGTGGCCTTTAGTTGCACAATGTTATTCTATTAACTCAGGGATATGCTCCTTATCTTAAACTCTGTAAAGAATTTTCAGATAAAGTTATTGATTAGGTATATTAGCCCATGTCTATACACTTGATTATAAATAAGCACAAATGTTCTTGTCTTGTTAGTATGGTTTCACTATAGATAGCACAGAGCCATTGTTATGAAACTACCCACTGTACAGCCTATGCCTAAATGGGTTAAGATAATCATTAACGTGTAAACGAATCCCATCTCCAGAAATTAAGTAATCCAGATGGCTGCAATGTGCTGGGGACAGAGGACTGGTACTTGGCACTGCTTTCCCAGCTGACATCACCCTGTGAATCAGTCTGTTGCTGCTCTTAGTATAATTATTTCATGCACCCTAAGGAGGGAAAACTTCTCTGATTGGCCACAGCCACACAGTTAGGGAGAAGCCACACAAATAGGGAAAAGCATTTGAAAAAACTGTTGCATAAGAATTTACATCAGTGCAGCGTGGGTTAATAGATCATAATTCTGTCTTGTCTTTGTCATTTCTGTTGCATGGGGGGCAATGACAACATGTTTGTACTGTCAGACAAATAATTCCGAATCTCTCCAGAAGTTGCTCCCAGCAGCAGTAATGCTGGGAAACTGGAGGGATGGAGCTAGAATCCCTGCTTCAGTAATCAAGCAATGTTATCCTTTGCTGTGCATAATGAAAAAAAATTTCATTCTAAACAACTTTCCAATATACATTCATGTAATATTTTCTGCAGTTTTCAGGTTATTGCTATTGAACGCAGTAGTCTCTTTTATTTTTCTGCAGTGTCTGACTCTTGAAACAGTGTAGTAGAAGCTAACTATATATTAAAGCTGGAAAGAAGTATGCAATGCCCTGTGGGAATATAACCAGCATTCATTATAGCAGGGGTCCCCAACCTTTCTTACTCGTAGCCAAATAAGGGCTAAGATTGGCTATTAGGCAGCCTCTATGCACACTATCAGCTTACAGGCTTTATTTGGTAGTAAATCTTGTTTTTATTCAACTAAAGGTGGCCATACACGGACCGATTTTTTACTTACAAACGACCGATTCCCGAACGATCCGATGCTATCGTTAAGTTATCGTATAGTTGGTGGTGTACGAACGATCGTCGGCCCACTAAACGAGCCGACATTATCGTCCCCAAAATCGATCGGCCAGGTTTAAAAATTTTGGTCGTTTAACGATAAAATCTGCCAGTTGGTGTGAGTGTCAGACATTTGTCTTTCAACGATTGCCAGCAGCGGAAGTCAACGACATTCGATCATACGTAGATGTACGATCGTACGTATTTTACGATAATGATGCGACGAAATCTTTCCCGAATTATCGTTGCCCGTGGATGGCATATCGTATGGGAACTCGATCGCCATACGATCGTTTGTCGATATAATCGTTCATCGCACAACGTGCGAAATCGCCTCGTGTATGGCCACCTTTAGGGCTCTGGCACACGGGGGAGATTAGTCGCCCGCGATAAAACTCCCTGTTCGCGGGCGACTAATCTCCCCGAGTTGCCTACCCCTGCCATCCCACCGGCGAACATGTAAGTCGCCGGCGGGATGGCAGACGCGGCGGGGCAATTTCAGGGAATCGCCGAAAAAGACTCGCAAGTCTTTTTCGGCGATTTGCCCGAAATCGCGCCGCCGCATCTGCCATCCCGCCGGCGACTTACATGTTCGCCGGTGGGATGGCAGGGGTAGGCAACTCGGGGAGATTAGTCGCCCGCGAACAGGGAGTTTTATCGCGGGCGACTAATCTCCCCGTGTGCCAGAGCCCTTACACATACAGGCCAAGAGGAAAGTCAAACTTGCCCAATTGACATTTGGCTGATTTTCGGACAGATATCAGTTGAGCAGGCCTGATGGAGGGCCCCACACACAGGCAGATAAGCTGCTAAATTGGTCTGAAGGACTCGAATGGACAGTTTAAATCTGCCTGTGTATGGCCACCTTTAGTCATGGCTAGAGGGGAGCTGGCTTCTTCTACATTGTTTCAAGGGTCAAACTAGCAGTACATAGCGGGACACACACTACTGCTTTTAGTTTCAAATATATTTACAAATAACCATTGAACTACATTTAATTTTATTATTCAAAAAAAAAAAGTGTAAACCTATCCCCCTTTAAAAGTGATGGTAAATCTTGGGCTATTTAGTGACTGTCTACTGTGAGTAACCTGATTTCACATTTCCATCTGCATGTGAGTGGGAGAAGTGGATTTACTTTGTTATACCTTCCTGCTGTAATTATACACCCCAGTGGGGCAATAACCTGGGCATCTTCTCCCTGGTGGCTCCCACGCCTCCGTATAGTTCTCTCTTCTCCTGCTTCAGAGGGAATCTAAACCAAACTGAATATGTTTTATATTTATTTTCTGAGTGCTTCATCTTTTGAAATTGACATCAATTTTCAATGTTAATTTTTTTTTTTTTAGATATTAGCAGTTTTAGACTGTTATTATAATTAACACTTCTCATTCTGGTGACATAACCTTTTGTTTAGTGTTTCTGATACAGATACAGTGGTTGAAACTTTCATCACTTTATACCTCTTCTTTCTGATCAAGCAAGGCATTGCTTTGAGGCAATAAGTGCTTCTGTAATAACTCTCGTGGGTAATGTTACACTGTGCAGAGAAAAAACCCTTAAGTGCAGCGGGTAAGAAAGTTTACTACTGCCAACCTCCCGTCACCTCTAGAATGGCATCAGAAGGCAATTGTCTGATTGTAAGCAGATCCAATAAGTTATGTGTGGCTCAAATTGGCCCTGTAGCCTCTCCTGGCATATTGTCAAAAATGACATCAGATTGGAGTGAGCTGCTTTTTAAATGAAACATATATTATTCATGTATCATAAACTTTTTTTTGTTACATCTAAAATATATGAGTTGAAACGTTAGTGTCCCACTTGGGAGAGATGGAGATGGTATCAAACAAGACCAAGTGAGGAGAATGCTGTCTGGGCTGGGGCATGGCTGTATCTTACTGCTAAACTGGCAGCAGCAAGGGGGGGGGGAATGCACTTCAGTCTTCCAAGAAATGAAAAAGCATAATGTGCATACCAGAAAATCACTGAAATGGAAAGTTCCATCTGCACTATGAACCCTCACTCTTACACTCCATTCCATTTATAAAGGACTGTGGGCAATTTACCTCACTTAACGTCATGTTTATGAAAATAAAAGTTAATATTGTTACCCTTTTTTTAAATATTTCATATTATTGACTACTTGTATAATTACAGCATCGAAATACAGACAAATGAAGGGAAATAGCCAGAGGGTTATAGTGAACACCCTTCTGAATGTTGGCTGTGGGCCAGCTCTCTCACAGTCCCAGTGCGGGCTCATATACTGTAGGCTGTTGGCTGGGCACCACTGATTGCTCATCTTCACTTGTATGTCCATTTTTGGCAGATTCATGTATATAACCTGCAAACTGGCCAGTGTCTTACTACTCTGGGCAACTCAACTGGTGACTTTAGCTGCATCAATCTTCAGGACAGCCCTCCGAACTTTTTGGTGACTGGAAACAGGGATAGGAGGTAGGTTGTACTTTAAAGTTATCCTGATAAATGTATGTGTACTCTTTCTATTCCGGGTTAAAGGAACAGTAACACCAAAAAATGAAAGTGTATAAAAGTAACTAAAATATAATGTGCTGCTGCCCTGCACTGGTAACATTTGTGTGTTTAATTCAGAAAGTCTACTATAATTTATATAAATAAGCTGCTGTGTAGCCATGGAGGCAGCCATTCAAAGGAGAAAAGGCACAGGCACATAGCAGATAACAGATAAAACACTATTGTATTCTATAGAGCTTATCTGTTATCTGCTATGTAACCTGTGCCTTTTCTCCTTTTTTCCAGCTTGAATGGCTGCCCCCGTGGCTACACAACAGCTTATTATATAAATTATAGTAGTGTTATTGTAGCAAACACACCAGTTTTACCAGTGCAGGGCAACAGTGCATTATATTTTTATTACTTTAAAGCTCTTTCATTTTTTAGTGTTACTGTTCCTTTAAACACTAATCCTTTGTCTTTCAGCAGACCCAGTATTAAATAGTGCCAATACCACAACATCTAATAGCCATTGTCTACGTTATTAGATGTCCTGTAATTAATGATTTGAAATAAAACTTCTGTTTCAGAAAAGTAGTGTAATTAAACTCTAGAAGAGGGTGGAGCTGGCCTTAATGAGATTTCGATAAACTGCACTCAACAAAATATGGCTTATTCTCACTTAAACAAACAGTGAATAAGCAGTCGGTATTGCCTTGCTCATATGTACTGCCCAACGTGTAGATCCTAGTAAGGGCTCCCTGCCTATGCCCATTATTGTTCCACCAGTTCTTCAGCCTATAGGGAAATGGTAAGGTAATGTGAGCAGCACCCCAGGAGCAAGACCAAGTGCAATTTTAATCTGGGACACATATGCATTGAATTTTCCCTTATGGGATCCCCTGGGTAGCTCCCCATGGCACATTTAATGTTCACCATATATACAAATATGACAATAAAGCCTTGGTGCAAGTTCACAGCTTATCTTGCACACTTTCCACTCCCTGCTTTGCTAATTAGCCTGTTAATGAGCCCTGTAGGCTACAAAGTACAATGTATTGTGCTCACACAATGAGACTATGCACAGGTGACATATGTAGATGGATTATGGTGGAGTAATAGACTCACTTACTTGCTGTATCAGAAAAAATACCACGGCGTCCTGTTTATTCCATACATTTAAGCACTGAGATCTCTGATTTGGAGTTTGAATGGTGCATTTAGCAGAATCTGTCAATCTACCAGTAAAGTTTTACATTTAAGGCTTGGAGACCAGTACAGAGTGTTGGAAAAGCACTCGGGTCTGTTTGCCTATGGCACAATGTCTGCTAATTAGCTGGAACCAGTCCGTTTTGGAAGCCTTCATTTTTATACCTTGGGGGCAGTGTATAATTTCAGTGATGGATTGCCAGCCTCTGACCCTTTCCTTTCTCATTTGCCTGTCTGAATATATCTTTAGTGATATGAAGCAGGGACAGTATGGCAAATAGTGACTAGATGCTCTGTAACTCAGTAAGAACATAGAAGTGGCGGTAAAGTTTTCTGGCCAGACACACACAGACAGTTGTCTGCAATTAGGACAAAAGTTTTAGCGGTGGCCATTATCTGCTTTGGGTGAGCTGATGGCCAGCCAATACATGCTCGCTGTGTTTATGGGAGATCAAATGTTCTGCCTGGAAACGCTGATTGTAATCCAGTGGGTTCATATAACTGACTCCTGAGTGGTTCTGCACAAAGAATGATGCTCGGGCAACCAAACTGCCTGCCCCTATTGCTTTACTTAGAGCTGGGCACAGATGGTTACTGCAGTTTTTGTAACCTCCAGCAGTTCTGTGGGTAGTGAGCAGCTTGGCCACAGGGGTTAGTAATAAGTAGTGTTGGGGTCCTGGCTTAAATTCCAGCAAGGACACTATCTTCAGTTCTGTATGTTCTCCCCATGCTTGTTTTGTGTTGGAAACTAAAACAATCTCCTGAAGAAAAATGTATTTGTGATAAAAAGTATAAGCTTATAAAGAAACATTTAAACATGAAATAAACCCAATAGGAATGACTTGCCTCCAATACAAAGTACTGTTTTATTGTTACAGTTCATTTGCCTTCAATCGACCCCTTTACCTTCCCCCCCCCACACAGTCTGTTTCATATAAAAGTGCCCCTATTTGAACAACTGAAATAAAAATGCAGCGCAGCATGGTGAATATTGTGCAGTTAAAGCTGATTCCACACTAGCTCCAACTGCACATACTCCTGAAGATGGCGTCTGCAATATCTGCCTTTCTGCGCTGCATTTTTATTTCAGTTGTTCAAATAAGAGCACTTTTCTATGAAACAGACTGTGTGGGGTGGGAGAGGTAAAGGGGCCGATGGAGTGCAGTTGAGTGGGACTTTTCTACCCAGGGGGGTTTGGTTCTCCTTTAAAAATAGAAAGAAATTTTTGCTGACTTTATGGAAAATGGCATCTGTATTTTAGAGCTTCCTGGAAAATGGGTTTCCAGATAATGGACCCTATATCGCTATAACTGATTATTATTATGTGTTTTGCCATCTTGTGTTAAATGGCAAAAATGGGTGAATCTCTGCTAATCTTTATTACCCTGTGTGTTTCTCAGAGTCCGCGTGTATGACATGCGATGCAGCACATCCCTCTGTTCCTTCTATGGGCACCATCTTGGGGTCTCAGCGGTGCGAATGGACGACTGGAAGATAGTGTCCGGAGGAGTAGAGGGGCTCACCTGTGTCTGGGACCAAAGAATGGGCACCAAACTGTGGGAGATGCACACTCGGTACGACACTGCCCTGCCGTTAGCTTGCGGGGAAACCGCTTGCACAGTGTATAGTGTTCTTCTCATATTAAATGTAAAATAGTTTGTTTTTGTTTAAGATAATATTAAGAAACAATATTTAAGGCCCTTCCATTATCCAGGACATTTATCTAAGTGCGTGTGTGTGTTGTGAGTCTTAAGTCAGGCTCTGCTTTTGGTTGGATTCCTGAAGCAGTCAGATCTTAGGTAATTCATTAAAATAGCACTAGAGGGTGCTGTAACTTTATCCTTTAGCATGTTCCTTGCGCAAATTCCTACCTGCCGTTTCAGCTGCAAAATTGAAGTTTACTTCATTTTATTAAAAAATCACCTAAAATGTAAATGGAACCCCACGTCCTTCCGCCACAGGACAAATGCCCCAAAGTAAAGTGGCATAGCTGTGATTCTTCAGTACCAGCTCTTACAGCTTTATATAGTATTATGGGCTGTATCTTTTATTCCTGCACATATTGGCACAGTGCCCTGGTAGCTGATGCAGGAATATCAGGTAGAAAGCTCTTTGTATACCTTTTCCCATTATACACATGTACATGAATTACAGATACAACATGTAATAGGCAGGACATAGAGCATAACTAGGGACGCTGCAGCATTTGTTGAACAGTAATGCTCATCTTCCCTCTTGGTTATTACTATAAGTGTAACTGGAACTGTGCTTTTCACCCCTTCCAGGCACCCTGTGCGCTATGTCTGGTTCAACTCACACAGCTTAATCACTGCCAACATTCCTGACGATAAGAGCCCCCGGGGGGCCAGCATCATGGACGATGATCTTACAGCCCACCGCAGGTAATACTGAAACCACATTCCACATCTTCACGTTGACTTTGCCCCAGCTTTGATCCTTCTGCTTCTAACCTGTGGTCTTTCTCCTTTTAAGTTAACTTTTAGTATATTATTTAGTATAGATCAATTATTAACAATTTTTGTTTGGTCTTTTATTTTATATAGTTTTTGTTTTTTCATTTTTCCCCTTCTTCTAACTCTTTTTAGCATTCAAATGAGGGTCATTGACCCCAGCAGGCAAAAATATTGCTCCCTGAGACTACAATGTTATTATTACTGTTACTTTTTATTACTTATCTTTCTATTCAGGCCCACGCCTATTGATATTCAAGTCAGTCTCTTATTCAAACCACTGCAAGGTTGCTAGGGTCAATGAAATCCTAGCAACCAAATAGTTTCTGAAATTCCCACCTGGAAAAATGCTGAACTAAAAAAACACAGATAATAAAATGAATAAATTGTGAGGGGGGGGGGGGGGCAAAATTACCTCTGTCTTTATCATTTTAGCTGTTTCTGGAGCTAATGTTGCTTTCTGTTTCTGTGTAGGCATCGAGGCACAATTAATGTGTACGACTTTTTAATGGATCAAAGGCCAACCGAGGGCATCCTTCCAATTTGTACCTCTTCTTACAGTGAAGTGACAGGTTACAGTTACAACATAGGCCTAGCCGTTCCATACGATCTGGTGTAAAACGATGCAGATCAGACGCGGGCTGCCGGATATTTCAGCGTTTCCAGAGTTAATTTCGTGAATAGTAGCACAGTGCTGGCTGTATTATTTAATTGTAAATAGATTTGCTTGTCATTTCATTATCGGCAGTTTTTTAAAATTATTTTTTATTTGTAAATAATGTGTTTTTACAATTTATTCCAATGACATGCACCAATGTACCGGACTTCATCAGGAATCATTTTCTGTCCTTGGAAGCTGTTTCTTTGTGATTCAAGGTGTATGAAGATCTTTATAAAGAAGTAGAAGCAAGTAAAGGAAGAAATGTTCCCAAGTTGAAGACTTATGATAAAAGACTAAAAAGTGCCTTGCCACACACACACAGTATCTGATACATGTTTATATTATGTGTGTGGCCACTGTATGCTTTTATGGTCTCATTTATCTGTTTATACAAACACCACAAACATAATTGTGTCCTTTTCAGTTCAGTATTAGGCTAATGCCAGATGAGGCTGATTCTAGGCCAGTGTTTATTTGCAGGCCAAAAATCAGCCCCTATGCTGGCATCAGCCTTTCCCTGCGCTCAGAGCCAGGGTGCAAGCATAGCGGATTTTGGTGCTGAAACATGAGAGTATGTATTTCGGAGCCAAAATCCTCTCCTTGTGCCTGCACCCAGGCACAATGGCTCAAAGGGCAGGCACAGGGAAAGGCTGATGCCAAGTGTAGCGGCTGATACTGAGCCTGCGTTTATCCACTGACTGAGAATCAGCCCCGTTATACACACCCAGTTACCTGAAAGAGCAGACTATTTGGAATCCCATGGTTTAGTAGAATAAATAGAAATGGATCTTACTGAGATGTTGCTTTGTTTTAGGTAATAATGAGCAGCATCCTAACTTCTGGTGCTCCATGAAGAGTGGAGGCTGTATTTATGGGCTGATTTAGGGGAAAGACTGTGCCAACTGTGACTTTTCATAAATATGCCCCTTAGAAGAAGACAGGAATGTCCTTTAGTCTTGTAACAAAATAACTATTGGGGCATATTGACAAAAAAATGGGGCTAATTTCCATCATCCCTATGGCAATTAGAATTATTTCTGATGATTAGCATAAAAATCAGTATACCCGAGTGTTGCCCCATAGGTAAGTATTGGAGCAGAGGTCACTGATTTGCAAATACATTTTTTCCTGGACTGTTGAATAGTGCAATTAAATATTTGTAGCACCACCTTAAGGATTTGCCAAACTGACTCCTTCCTCCAGTCTCAACTTTCAAAAATAAAAGGGAGTGTCAGTGCAAAGAAACAGGTCTTTAGAGGAGGTTGGTGTACCAAGACAGGGGGGGGATACAAGAAGCTAAGTAAGTGGGAGTTGGGTAGGAGAAATAAATAACTGAGACTGTTGACAGTAAATAATATTGACTGTAGGTGTAGAACTTGTGCCTCTAGTGCTTGTTTACTGATTCCACTTCTTGGGAGTCCATGCTTGGTGCCATGGCCATAGTAGTCACCTGAAATTTTTGGAGAGAGTGCAATATTTGGGTTTTGGGGAGAATTAAGTTCAGTGAACCAATTGGAGTGATCCTGGCTCCTTGGGTCACTTCGCAGTTGGGGGTAGAACTGAGGCTGTTTTGCCCTCTCTGGTCTCTTCAGATAGTGAGCACCTACATCCATCATTGTCTCTGCAGCCTCTCAGCTCCCCTGTGGAGGTTATGGGACTCACCCGTAGGGTTCAGTGCAATTATAGCAGCCTATTTACTGAAGCCTGCTCTGACTCAGAGCTACAACATAGATAAGGGGCTGATGTAACCATGGGTATCATCACAGTGGCTCCTCCAGAAGCTGGATTTAGAAGAGATAGGTATATAAGTACATGCTGAGCACAGCAGCTTTATATTAGTAATGCACAGAGCCAAACAAATAACCACAAACCTTTTAATGTGGATTTGTTAATATCAGTAATTTCATATACAGCTAATATAGCTTTATCAATGTTTTAAATACTCTATAGAACCGAGATATACATACAAATTTGCATAGACTGTAGTGTCACCTCCGCTTCAGAATTGCCACAGACTGCCATGTCCCTTCTGCTGCTCATTACAGCATGTGATTGGTCTCTTGTGTATCCTAACCAGCGCGGTCTCCCCTCACTTCTCTAGCAACTGCTCTGCCCCCTCTTCTGCTCGTCAATCAAACCATTCCTCCTAAGATCTGTGGGTAGGAGGCTCAGGGATCAGCGACAGGATGGAATGCTCTCCATGTTCAGGAATCTGATGTGCATTTTTGTCTCAATGTCAATTCCCTCCCATATCTAGATAAACAGAGAACATCCATTCACCATCAGTTTTAATAACTGTATTCACTGTGAGATCAACACAATGAGTAGGTCCTTGCCCAATATGGCTGCCAGCCACAAGCATCTTCATATTTTCCTACTAGCGTTCCTTGTATTATAATCCCATTAAGACTAAGACACTAGAGCCGGTCGGTCTGACCAGTCAGACATGGTTAGTCAAACAAGGCCATAATTTGCACTTTTCAAACTCTCATTGCCAGTGCAGATAGATTCCTTAAGTATATGTCAATTTGCTATATATTTATAATATTTATATCTATAGTGGCCCTTTAACATGATGGTGATGGTTGTCATTTTGACACAAGGCTAAGCTTTATTTACTCCTTTAGGCTTGTTACGTCCCCCATAAGAAGGTGTTTGGGTTTTGATGGTAGTAGCGCAGTTTCTGTTCTTGCTAGAGGTAGTTGGGCAATGAAAAAACACATTTACTTTCTCATATGTCAGGCTCTATTATGTCTTTTAATAAACTGTCCAGGTTTATTAAATCTATTATTACCTTGGGTGTAAGCTTTAAAATGGGCTAGAATATGGGTGAGTCCGGCACAGATAAGATACCCTTTTGTGCTCACTGGCATGTAGGGTAACACCCTTTTATCCCCCATTACCTGCATTCTTTGTGCTATCTTGTTAAACTTCATATTCCAAGCCACCAGATAACATTATTGTCTCCAGTATTTACAGTTCCAGTTGGTCCAATGATTTTTATGTTTAAAGAATGCAGATATCTAGATGGTTGGAGTGCAAAATATATGGACTTTGTTCTACATCTGTGTGTACAGGGAAACCCAACCTTAAGCACATACAGCCCCTTATCTGGGTCATGCCATGGAATCTCTCTGGATTTCTGTAGTAGAAAATCTACTACAATCTAAAGCTGATTTATTGCATTTCCTTTCCCTAATGGTATATTTTTTTTGTAAACTTCTAAATAATAAGCCTTGGTGCAATGCAGAAATAAACCCAACAATATCTGAACTGATAAGCAGTGCTAAATCTGTCAGTCAGGAGATAATGCAAGATTAAATCGCTGATTGGTCTAGTATCAAGGCCAGCACAAGTGCCATATCTAAACTAATGTTGCTGCTGCTCTATCTCCCCCCCCCCCCATGCCATACACTAAGGGGCCGATTTATCAAAATGTGGGTTTAGAACTAACACATAAAAACTCACCCATACCCTATTCCTATGGGATTTTTAGAAGTCTATCAAATGGTGAGTTCTAACTTTCACCCATTGATAAATACGCTTCTAAAAATCCCATAGGAATGAATGCAATGTTAGTGAGTTTTTATGTATGAAACTCTAAACTCACATTTTGATAAATCTGCCCCTACAAGTTCTTGTTTGGTGAGGTCACCAAACGAGCGGATCTCTACCCCAATATGCTCACCTAAGGTGGGCGATATTGAAATAATCACATCAATGAGCCAATGCAGTCTTTAATCCAATGTGAAAATCAAACCTACCCAAACGACACTTGGCCAATTTTCAGCCAGATATCGATATCCTGTGGGGGGTCCCAATAAATGGGCAGATAAGCAGCCAAATCGGTCTGAAGGACTTGAATCGGGGGCTTAAATCTGCCTGTATATGGCCACCTTCAGCCATCATATATAAGTTACTTATGTCATGCACAGGACTATTTAGCGTAGGCATTAATGGAAATTGCTGGTAGGAAACCATACATGGCCAGGTTCTCTGCAGATTGAAAGCATAAGCATTGTATTTGGTTTAAATAACCAGTATGGAAAATCTAATTAATAATTTACACATTTTTCACAGCAGACAGATGAATTAGCTCTTAAAATGCTAAATTTTCAATTTAAAAGGTGGAAATTTGGTTCTTAAAGGAGACGGAAAGTCATTTTGGCATTTTACTGGCAATAGATTTGACACATTAGTGCCACCTAGAACGCTATATTTATTCAGCAGAAAGCTTTACTATACCTGAGTAAAGAACCCTCGAAGCTCCCTCTGATAGCAGCTGCCATTTTAGATTGGTCTTGGTAGCTTCCTACTGCAGTTATAGCTCAGATAACCCATTCCTAAGGGGGGGGGGGCGGGAGTTTGTATGCATTTTTATAGGAGGGGGGGGAACTGGGGAGACTCCTGCCAAAAACCCAGGGCCGGAACTAGGGGATAGGCAGAAGAGGCAGCTGGCTAGGGTGCAACAATTGGGGGGCGCCAGGCAGAAACCTCTCCTGCCTATCCCTAGCCCGTGCTCCCTTCTCATTGCCCCACCGGTTGTCATGCGGTGGGGGCAATGGCTCTCCCCCCTCCCTTGGCCTGCCCCTGCCCAAACATGAAGGAGCCCTAAAAGAGAGGAAGTCTGATACCAAAGAACATGTTCACAAAAAGGAGACAAAAAAATCCTGTTTCTTTTGATAGAGGACTCAGTGCAGCATTACTGTGAGTGCTTATGGCTGTATTTACATAGACCTTCTGATAAAGCTTTCTTAGTTTTTACCTTTCCTTCTTCAGTGTCACCATTTAGCTGCCTGAGACAAGGGTTTCCTTGCTACATGAGATATGTATGGAATTTATTCATCTAAGAAACTAGCACGGGTGTGCTTAACTGGGCACAGATTTATCCAAAGTTTAGACATCTCCTTTATCTTTAACTTAACTGAAAAAAGCATTTCTCTCGCATACTGAGGTCTTTCTGAGATTTATCCACTTTTTGCCAGTTTTCACAATCTAGTTTCTATCAGTGCACTGATTTAAGAATTATCAGGTTGGTTTATTAATACGTTAAATAGAAACATATGGGAAAATCTCAGGTAAATCAAAGTACCACGTATTATGTTTTTTTTCTTTTTTAAATATTTCTTGTGTCAGGTTTCTCAGGGGTGCCAAGAAAGCTCTTCTTGAGTGAGGCTCACGTCACATGCAACATAAGTGTAGAATCCACCAATCTGATGGCAGCTTCTACACTAGGGTATTGATGCCCCTGAGAAAATGGACACAAAAAACAGTACACAGTACTTTTGATATATCTGTCCCTATGGGTTTAGCTGGCCTGGATTAAATTCAAAATTAGTGGCATCAAATCATTCAGCCGAAATAAAAATATAGAATTAGGGAAATGCATTATACGTTGTGGTAATACAAAAATGGTCTAAAAAGAGGAAAAACTTTAAATCAGGACGTAAAACAGGTTTCGTTGTAAGTAGATCCGCTGGCCACAGGTACCCCCTGAAAGTACCATGAAACTGCTTTCAGCTCTTTCACTATCGTCAGGAATTATTTTGTTTTAACAGTGTTTGAAATATAAGGCTTAAGTCTCACTAGGAATTGTATTTGAGCAGGCACCTAATAATTACAAACTGCTCACCCCCAGCTCAGACATACAGGCTTTCACTAACCTGGGAATATTAATAAAGGCTGGGTAATGAGCAGCCCGGTCACTCTCATATATAAATAAAGCTGGGTCTGGGAGCAAGTTGAGGAGGCATCTGACTGTATTGCTAGGAATAGCTGCAGAGGAATGATAATTTGGCAGCTATGTGTGCTCATCAAAATTCTTCACATTCTTCTCTAAGCTCCTGTAATGCGTCTTCTTGTTAATGTACATTCAGAGCATCAGCTGATAAGCAGACAGTGGCCACTAAAGAACTTGGCCGGACACACTCAGCTAGAAGTGATGCTTGCCAACAAGTTTTTTGAGGAACAAGCTGCTGCCCCACTTTCAGATACGCACGTAGCCTTTTTTCCTTGCTTGAAAAAAATATATAATATCTACTTGTGCTGCTTTTTACGTATAGGCTTGTACCTGGCCTTGCCAGATTTTATTTATTTTGAGAAGGCTGCAGTCTAAGCCTGAACATTAGCATCCAAGTACTCTGACCTGGACCGTGGGCAAAAGTGGATCATTAGACAAAAATATAGTTGGTAAATAGTTTGGGACCAGGAAGTGTAATGGCGTGCCCGCCTAAAGCCTGTATCCTACAAGGTTTATAGCTAGCAAAAATTGTCTGTTCATTTAGTTGCCTTAAAACTTCTGAAAATCTAAAGTTGACCACGACAAAAGATCTGCACGATTGGCAAGGTCACCACAGAGGGCCAAATAAGGATGACCTACTTAGTTGGTCTATAGGACAAGGGCTGGCTAATAACAGGGGGCTAAGGCAGGCCTGTCAGGACAGTTACACAGAAATGTGCCGATTCAGCTTTTGCCCAATAAGATTTCCTAACCTGCATGAACAGATACCTGGCCAATGGGCATAAAGTTGGTGTACACTTAGGCACCTGAATAAGTTTTATACAAAGCAATTTGTGTTCACCATTAAAGGATTCCCGGCATTGTGTTCCACCCCTGGTGTGTGAGTGCAACATGTGAGCACTGGGCCGTGTAACTACTGCTGGCACAACACGCATGGCAAATTGAGGGTCCAATTAAGGAACTACAGATTCATCTCTCAAAGCTGCTGCTCCTGCTACTTGCATGTGTATATGTTTTGGCAACATTTTTTAATAGAAGAGCCCAGAAAGTCTTCCAGCTAATGTACTGCAGTGTTTGCTACCAAGGCAGCAGTGCTGCTCCCACTTCCTATCATGTTCAGCTACTGTGTATTGGTATTGAAGTGCTCTTCAGAGACTTTTCATTATAAAGTTTCGACAATGTATTTTGGCAAATGAATCAAAACAAATAGTTACCTTGAGGAAGTCATCAAATGTAATTCCTTCATATACCTGGTCAGGTTCCTGTCAAAGCATAAGATTAAAATGCCTTAATAAATGGGTTTAACACAAGAGGGCACAAGCATAGCAGCTAAAGGTGATTTGCAGAGCTATGTGCACCTATTACTATTTGCACTGTGCAGAATACAGCAGAGGGGAGATAAGTAGGGCGCCTGAAGGTGGCCATACACAAGGTCACCAAACGAGAGAATATTTCTCCTGATATATCCCCTTAGGTGGGTGATATTGTGCTAATGTGATTGTTTGGCCCTAGGAGCAAACAATATATCCCTAACCACTCCTTTCCACCAGCAACAGCAGGCCAGTAGAAAGGCCTATGCATCGCTTTGACTCGCACAAAGTTGCCTGCAGGAGGAAAACTGAAGCAAAGTGTAGGCCTTTCCACCTGGGACTCCTATTGTTGCCAGTGGAAAGGCATTTCAGAGCTGTTAGTTGCCCGCAGTAGCAGAGATCTATCACTAGTAACTAACTTGCTCCATGGGACATTAGCCTAAATGGAAATTGTTCTGGCAGGCCTTGGACTGGGCACTATACAAACAACAATGCAGAGTTTATTGTGGATTTTATTGCCTTTATCACGCCTTATCAGTGTGTCACACTCAATTACCCTTCAATTGGCAGAGCACCGATTTGATACAGTTTCGGAGCAGCAGGAATAATGTACACTTCTTGCTTCCTTGACTGATATAAAATAGGTGATTTCAGGGATAATCTCCTATAAAGGGGGGGTATGGTACTTAAACTGTGCTCTGATGTGGATTTCATGCCCAATTTAGCACAAATATTGTACTGAGGAACTATTAGGGCAATGACATGTGGTGCTATATGTTGCACTTGTTTTCTTGCAGGTACAAATGGCAGGAATAGTGAGAAGTGTCTCCGCTGAAACACTTAAATCGCATAATTTTAAGTGATTTTGAGTGTTTCAGCAAAGAATTCTCAGCATTGTCTCTAGCATTTTCTAGCATTTTGTAGCTGTGACAAAACCCAGGCCACAAATAGCACCAGTGTCTAAATCAGGGGTGTCAAACTCAATCACATAAGGGGGCCGAAATCTAAAACACAGGCTAAGTCGTGGGCCAATTTTTTTATCAATATACTTAGTAAGATACTAAGGGCTATATTTATCACAATGTGTAAAAAGTGGAGTAAGATGTTGCTCATAGCAGCCAATAGATGCTTTGCTACTGATAGATATACCACTTAGTCTTAGTTACTATGTAAGGAAAATGGAAATTGATCAGGCTGGATGGTCAAACACACCCACCAGGGGCCACATAAAACAGCCAGGTGGGCCGGATTTGGCCCCCGGGCCTTGTGTTTGACATATATGGTCTAAATACAGAGAATGGCATAGGATAGATGTATTTAACTTTAAATCCTTTTGGTTTGTGCACATTACAGGAGAATCCCAGCACTGATGCAGAGAGTAGGGTGTCATGTTATATCATAAGAGAATAGTTGCCAACATGTGGCACAAATAGCACAATGGACAACTCCTCAGAGTTTCTCTCGTAAAGAGAGATACCTTCTATCTATTGCAGCACTTTTATTTTCTATGCACAAGAAGCTCAAGTTTATGGGTCAGTGACTCTTTAAGCCACACCACATCAAATCCCACCTATTTTCAGCCTTCTAGCAGCTTTATAATATGATAAATTACCATTTGGCCAACACAAATGCTGGCAGCTTCCAACATTGCTCCATCTGCAATGGATCTTGCAGTTTCCTTTTCAATATTCGGATTTCCAGATAAGAGTTCTTCTACCACCTAGGCCATTACAAAACAGCGTTAGCTTGGACAGCTTCCCAGGATAGATAGATAGATAGATAGATAGATAGATGCAAGTAAGGTAAAACGTATACATTACTTTTCTGTATTCCTCCAGGGTAATCTTGCTATCATTGTCTGTATCATACATGTTGAACAGAACTATGTGAGAAAAGAAAGCTGTGTTTAGTCTGTGCTCTTGCAAAGATAGTCAATGTATTGAATGTTTTTCCGCCAAAATTTGCTCCATGCGCCTGTATCCAGGCCAACTCAATGGTTACGGGTGCAGGCACAGGGAAAGACTGATGCCAGGGTAGGGGCCGATTCCTTCCCAGGACGAGAATCAGCCTTGTGTGGTAGCAGCTTAAGTGGAACTAGGATATGGGAAAATACACCTCCTATTGTACTATATAAACACGAATTATTATCTAAATGCTATAGGGATTATATCACACTGTTTGGCCCACAGTGCTGATACCTAGCCCAATTGTTTCCTGAATCTAATAGCCTGTGTGCAAGAGCTTTGTTCATCTGCCCAGTGTGCAGCCAGCAATGGAGGATGGTGTTTATATGGGACAATGCTGCTGGAAACCTGGCAACATACACCAAAAATATGAAAGTATTATAAAGTAGATAAAATATTATGAACTACAATGGTAATAGCTGTGTGTTCAGAAAGACTACTGTAGTTTATACTAACAAGCTGCTGTGTAGCCATAGGGGCACAATGTTCTTTTACAAAGCTTATCTGTTATCTGCCATGTAACCTGCACCATTTTGCCCTATTTCAGTTTGAATGGCTGCCCCATGGACAGCTTATTTATACAAACTATAGTAGCAAACAAACATTTTACCAGTGCAGGGCAACAGTACATTATATTGTAATTACTTTTATAACATTTTCATTTTTTGGTGTTACTGTTCCTTTAAAACATGTAGTACAGTCCCCAGTATGGCGGGAGCTTGCTGGCAAAGTTTAGTTCCCCTTTAAGAATGAATGCATACTATGTATATGGTAACTCTACGCAAGTCATGTTCAGTTCATGCAGGCCATTCTGTACATAGGCATGAAGAACTCACATCTCAGCTTGTCTTTCCGACACACGCTTATGTTTTCTTCATCCATATTCTGGCTCAGGGGGCGGAAATAGGACATTATTGTCAGAAACTCCTCAAAGTTAATTTCTTCTACATATCCACTCGACCCTTTCCGTAAATTCCTGCAAGAGAGATGCAAGGAAATGCAAGAATTCGCTAGGAGTAATCAGCAGACTATGGGGCAAATGAGAACTGCTACCAGCACTATTTGGCCACCAATATTCCCCTAGAGAAAAAAGGCAAAATAAGTCAGAAGGAACCACTGAATTTCCTTCACTAAATGGAGCCCAAGTCAGCCCCACAGCTACATGTGAGATGGGAGTATATAATTACCAAGGGTTATTACTGTGAAACTCACAGAGCTGGATGATTGTAATTGCGCTGCTATGCCCACCCCAGGAACCCTTTCTATGTCACCTTATCATATTTACTATCCAGTGTGCATTAGGTATTTATGACATTGATCTCCAGTGCAGTTTGCAGCTCATTTTTAACAAAGTTCAGAATCACATTTAGTAAGATGAAATGTAACAAAACACCATTTCTTTGATGGAAAGCAGTTTCTGTACTTGTGCGGCTTATCTATACGTTATGGTTTACCAATTTTGCTGAACTCTACATGAAGGATATGAATAGCCATACTTAGTATTAAACTCTGAAAAATTCATCAGCTTTGCTTATCTGGGGTGTAATGTGTCACTAAGAAGCTGTGGGGGCTCCCAGTTATAAAACCAAGATTCTGTCTGTTGGTGGCTTGCCTGAGGAACAGTAATGTACAATGGCCTGTCATGTGGCCCCCTAATTACTCTGCACTTTGCAATGTCAGTTGGGAATTTATGTGACTCTGTTTCCAAGCAAACCTCAACTAAGAACACTTTTTAGCGAGAAGGTCCTGCTATTTGTTTTGTTTCTGCACCTGACTCTTACTGCCCATGGTGCTACAGAAACATATTACGCAGACAATGCAGAATCTGATACTAAAGTCAAGAGATGGGAATGATCAGCACTGGCCTATCCTATAACCAAAGCCTGGGCCAAGTTACCAATACAAGTTGTGTGAGATACTACCCAGATATGGGCGGAGGGGTCACAGTGTTAATCATTAGCATCACTCAGCACAGAAACCAGGGTAGAGAAATAATAACCATCTCCTCCATCTCCTTTCTTGGTGTTTTAATTCCAGATAAAATAAATGATACATTGTACTCAAGCACACAGCGCATTGCGTTTGGCTTAGTGTGTATGTCAGCAAAGACTCTCTGTTTCTCCATTAACAGGCCAAATCTCATCAGGAATCCCATGTCATTGGTTACTTGTTTGCAGAAGAAGAGGATAGTGTAGGACAAAGGTATTAGCATATTTACACAGGTTATCTGCCCTGTCCATGGTTAAAGGAACAGTTCAATGTAGGAATAAGGGCTCTGGCACACGGGGGAGATTAGTCGCCCGCGACAAAACTCCCTGTTCGCGGGCGACTGATCTCCCCGAGTTGCCTACCCCTGCCATCTCACCGGCGAAATCGCCCCGCCGCGTGTGCCATCCCGCCGGCGACTTACATGTTCGCCGGCGGGATGGCGGGTCATGGCAACTCGGGGAGATGTCGCCCGCGAACAGGGAGTTTTGTCGCGGGCGACTAATCTCCCCCGTGTGCCAGAGCCCTAAAACTGGGTAAGTATAGGTTGTGTGAAAAAAAATGTTTCTAATATAGTTTGGCAAGAATGTAATCTATAAAGGCTGGAGTGAGTGGATGTCTAACATAATAGCCAGAACACTACTTCCTGCTTTTAGTTCTTTAACCTGTCGGTGAGTGGAAGGGGACCCATGGGACATAATTGTTCAGTTAGTTTGTGAGCATGCAGGTCAGGATGAAAATCAAACTAACCAAACTTTTATGAAGGTCTCATATGGTCCCCCTCAAGTAGTTGACTAACTAAGAGGTTAGAGAGCTGTAAAGGAGGAAGTAGTGTTCTGGCTATTATGTAAGGCATCTTTTTATTACAGCCATTTTTAGACAACTGACTATATTAAAACCTTTTTTTTGTGCAGACTCTATTTACCCAGTTTCATATTTACACTGAATTGTTCCTTTAACCCTGCTATACTGGGAAGATTTTAAAAGAAGAGTAAACATGGAAGTGTTTTTTTTCTTAAACTGACAGTGAGCTGCTCTGTACAAAATAATGACCCTAAGGAACCAATGGTTCCTCCTTCACCCCTGATTTCTTGGACCCCTAAAACCTAGACTAGATGTTGACCTTGCTTTTGTATGTTGCCTTACATTTTGTCCACTTGGCGTTCCTAAATGTAGTTTGGAACACTGTGGGTGCTGTTCCAGGGACCCAAAAGGGCATAGATGAAGGCTAGTACCCCCAGATACCCCTAGACACACCAAAGGGTACCAAATTGCAGCCTTTCCTGGCATGTCTGTTGGGGCGAAGACAGACGGGCAATTAGTCGCAAAGACTAAAGTCGACGCATTTGAAATGTGCCATGCTGTGAAATCTGTCTTTGCCTTAGAGGGTTAGAGATATCACTTGACTTAAATAATGAAACAGGTAATGACATAGGGCCCATGTTCAATGGCAAAAAAGAAGAAAAATTTGTATGTGAAAATACAAAGAGCCCTGTGTGTGGTAAATGTAGAACACAGACCAAAAATCAATTCAGCACTAGCAGGACTTTATAAAGATATACTGATCTTGATAAAGGTCTGAGTATGTGACCTCAAAGGAATCAGTATATTTTTATTAATTCCTGCTGGGTCCATTTTTGATCTATTATATATATATATATATATCTCTATCTATCTATCTATATATATATATATATATCTATATCTATATCTATATATAGATATATCAAATCAAACACAACCAGCACCGTCTTGTGGTTCAAACAAATATTAGTGTATTATAATTGCATGTACAACCATATATATATATAAATAAAAAAAAATAAAATATATCCTGACTTTAAAAAGGAAATTGGATCGGACCCTGGATCTATGTTAACTAAATAAATTTCAGTAACTTTTTATGTTTTGCAACCGCATCAGGGACAGAATTCCACAATGTCACAGCTCTATTGATTTCTCTTGAAAACGAACACAGATTAATAGCATTTCCTACCTGCAGAGAGCTGGGAGAGCACACTATATGTACTGTAAGTCACAGAGGGTAATATTTTACTTACCGTTTGTCAAAAAAGGCATCTACTATTTTTGATCGGATCGGATTCACCTCTAAATCTGATATGCCATTCAAGTGCCCTTTTCTATAAAAAAAGAAATGGAGAGGGCAAATAACATTATGTAATGGTCAGAAACATAGCAAAGCACCACACAAATCATTCCCACAAACAAATAATCTGAAACACCTGGCTACGATTCCTTCTGGGTACTTCCCAGCAGCACCCACAGGGTGGGGGTAATGCACTAATATCCTGTTCCTGGTGGTGAGCTGCTATTCACTGCTCCACCACACACTGCTCTCATTCGCCGTATATATTAGAAAGACCTGCCTGCACGCCTGGCAATGTAACTATATTCATGCACTCCCAGTTACTATCTGGCCCCAGTGTCCCGCCCCAGGCCCTAATGTTGATTGTAATACTGAGAATTGCAATAATCTTGCTCATTCTGTATATCCCACTAGGAAAGGAGAGAAAGGAGGGAGTACTGATGATTTCCCAGCAGTTTCTGTTTTTTGAATATTTATTAACACTTTCCAGACAAAAAAAAGTGCCACATTTTCTAATGTAACCTGACTTTTTAAAATGTGGCAATCAAATAACTGAACTGCTCCTAGTAGACAAATTGAATTGCTCTCTGTTGAGCTTAGTGCCAGTGTACTGTATATTGGAAAGTTGCTTAGAATCACGTTTTATAATGCAAAATGTTATTTTGGGGTTTACATCCCTTTTAAGCGTTCATAAACCCAGAATTGAGAATCTGGGGCCAGAATTCAGCAGCCAGCCCTCAGCTGGACAGCCGTGTCATGAAAGTACAGCTGTAAATGCAAACATTGAAACTGGAATACAAAAAATGTGGTGCCATACTGTGTGCAATTCAAAGTAATTTCATGTTTTTATTTTCTGTTCTTCTGCTCTGTGGAAGCCTAACGGTATCTTATTATAGTGACATTATAGTGACTCTTCCCTATAGAGATCCACTGATAATAAGGAACATTAGTGCTCTAGGCTGGGGTTATTTGATTAGGAGTACGTAATTGCACAATGCGACCTGATTACCTGAAATAAGGCCATTCATGCAAGCAGAGATAATACTGATCATACTGAATGCATTTTAGAACACAAGGGTTATTTAAGGACTGGTAAAAGTGCTTAGACCTGTACTGGTCAGAAATTTTAGGATTTCCAGGTTATGGTGGGTGGTTACTGGAGGGTGTATTTTTTTTTGCTCTGGATGGGGGGGGTGATAGAATGCAGTACCTGCTGCAGATGAACCATCCTTGCATTCTGTTGAGCCCCAGTCACCCACAGAGCAGCTGTCATGCTGCAACAGAGAGCAGCTCATACTCACAACACCAACCTTTACCAACCATTCCCATTGTAACAGCGTGTATAAGTAACTACAGGGCCATGTACTAAGGTGGTATTACGAAGGAAGCATTGCCACCATTTTTTCCCAGCATGCTGTGAGCGGACACCTTTCCTTACCACTAAATCTGTTGCCTGGAGTGCCAATATAGCCATAGGCAGGAGATGCCAGAACATCCAAATAAAGCAAGATTCCCCCAAACCTAAGGGCAGCCATACTGGATTAGAGCACAATACTGCTTCACAGGCAGATATCCTGCTGCACAATATGTTGCTACAATTTGCTTATTAAGACTCGATTTTATGCATTTCTGAATGAGATGAAAAAACAAGAAAATACTGATTACAGATTGGGCATTTATACCCATTTTAGGAGACTAACATGATTGCGTAGAGCCCATGTATCTTACATGGTACACTTGATAAAGGGTATTGACCCGAAACATGTTGTGTTACCACTACCCACAATAAATGTTTTGCAGTAAACCTGCTGAGGCTTTTTTCCTATTTTTTGGATTTCTACAATTGTATTTGGTTGCAGCACAGAGCAACAACTAGGAGCTAAAGCCTTTTTTCGCAAGTATTTTATACAAAGTTCACCAATCACTTTTTATTTTTGTAAGGCTGAGATGTGGTTGTGCCAGTGCCAGGCACTCCCTTGAATTACACTGCATTGTGCACATAAGCCATTTCCACTGCTGCTGTCTGTAAAGGCAGAGATATAATAAGAAATGGCCAGGGTGCCTACAAGGAAAAACACAAGAACAGGGAGAACAAGCAGCCCAGCACTCCTACAGAGAGCCAGAAGGAATCCTGCCAGCAACAGTCAAGCACTGCCAGCACCGCAGCCCTTACGTTCTCAGTTCTACTGCTATTACTTCCCATATGTTTACTGGCAAAGACACAACCTGCCCTAATTCTAAGTAAGGATTTACATTCACTTTTAGGGTCAGCATAATATTGTATTATATAATATTTTTCAAAACCGCATCAGTTCTTCTCCAGCAGAATCCTGCATTTTTCAAAATCACAAACAGGTTTTGTTATATTTAATTTTAAAATTTCACATGGGGCTAGCCATATTCTTCATTTCCCAGGGTGACTTGTGCTCTGATAAACTTCAGTCACACAAGTTGGAGTAATATCAACCCCCTCCCAGCAGCCGATGAGTAGAACAATGGGAAGGCAGCAAGATAGCAGCTCCCTGTAGGTATTAGAATAGCACTCAATAGTGAGAAATCCAAGTCCGCTTGGGACTCCTCCAGTTACATGGGAGTAGGAGAAACAATAGGTTACCTGAAAGCAGTTCTAATGTGTAGCACTGGCTCCTTCTGAAAGCTCAGACTCAGGCACAATGCACTGAGATGGCGCCTACACACCAATATTACAGCTAAAAAAATGGTTCAGGAATAAAATTTCAAATAGTAGAGTAAATTATTTGTATGTAAACAGTGTAATTTAGAAATAAAAAAGTATAGCATAAAATCATGACAGAATCCTTTTAAGCTTTATGTACTGTACCAACGCAGTCTGATAAGGAAGAACTGTGCATTTGGCGCCCTATACCAGGTAGCTCCTTGGGAAGCCTTTAAGCCAGGAATTTAAACATAAGCACCTGCTTTGAAGCCACTGTGTGCAACAGCCAAGGGGTTGGCGAGCAACGTAGCCATTGGTTGGGGATCATTGATCTATATATATCTATATGGACAGAGAGCCGCACACACAAGGACTTAGCAATAAAGTGAAAAAAATCCAACGTTTCGAGTGCCGACTGTACTCTTCCTCAGGGACAAACGGGATGAGGAAGAGTACAGTCGGTACTCGAAACGTTGGATTTTTTTCAATACATTTTTTCACTTTATTGCTAAGTCCTTGTGTGTGCGGCTCTCTGTCCATATATTTCCTCTTTTTAGCCAGCACCCAAGGCATTTTCATCTCTATAGGGTGTGCTCCACTCTTCCTTGTATATCTATATATGACCTTCCTCATTAATATATGATCTGTGCTTGTGCATTATATATATATGAGAATAATGACGGCACTCACAGGAATTTTCACAATGACATGTCCCTGACGAAAGTTCCATTTAGGAACTGAAATGTTGGACTGAATAAAAACCTCACTTTTTAAATTTCACCTAATGTTTTTTTTGTGAAAATTCCTGTGAGTGCCGTCATTATTCATAATATATATTATATATATATATATATATATATATATATATATATATATATATATATATATATATATATACACACACACACAAGCCCAGATCATGTATTGATGATGGAGGACATTCTAGGGCCACACACAGGCCATCAAGATGACAAGATAGTGAAGAGTGCCCATGTTGGGATCTAAAGCCTGGCCGGCTTAAAGGGATGTTTCACCTTTAAGTTAACCTTTATAATGTGATAGAATGTCATATTTCTAGCAACTTTGCAATTGCCCAATTGCCCCGGCTTTTAAATGGAGGTCACTGACCCGGCAGCCAAAAAACTATAGCTCTATGAGCTTACAATTTTACTATTATGGTTATCTTTTTCAGGCCCCCCTTCTATTTATATTCCAGTCTCTCATTCAGACCACTGTCTGGTTGCTAAGGTAATCAAGACCATAGCAACCATATAGCTGCTGAAGTTCCAACCCGGAGAACCGCGGAACAAAAAGCTAAAAAACTGAAAACCTACAAATACTAAACAATTAAAACCAATTGCAAATTGTCTTAGAATACCACTGTATACATCATAATAAAAGTTAACTACTCCTTTAAGAAATTCTTAGCAAGAAGCTTATTTGCTGTAAGCAAACAGGGATAAAACCTGGAACCCATACTGATGTATGCTGCAGCCAGCGTGTGGGAAAGAAATGTGCCTTTGATCTGATTTGAAGTCGAGTAGTATGGCTTTTTTTCTATTTATTAAATCCAAACTAAGGGTCCTGGGGGTTTGATATTATTTGTTTGGTGGAACTGTCTTGGCAACAACTGCAGGTCAGTGCTGAAGGCCCTGTGCTTTGCTGCTTGCTCTTCAGCACTGAGAAGCCTAAGAGTGCCCCCGCTCCCACATCAGCGCCTCTGCCATCACACCCGTGCCTGCACATATCAGCCGCATCTCAGCACATTTCCCTAATTAGAGCAGTTGGTAAAGAGGACACAGTTGGAATAATTTACAGTTTAGCAAAGAAATCTGGCCAGTCTTTCATAATGACAGTTGTACTCCACATAATTGTGTCTCTAACTGTGGACAGACTGATAGCACTGCTTAGAAAATAAACATATAATGATCAGGTCATCGTTTACAAAACCCCAGGGATAACTGAAATTGGGTGTGATTTGTAGCTATTTCCTTAAGAATTCGTGAAGTTTCTAATTAATCTGGACTTCAATTACATATTCCAAATATGTCAAGTAAAAAACACTAAGCTGAGTGTGTCTTCAAGTCCATTACAGGGCATACGTTTCCCACAGCAAAGATTAGGATGGCTCTATCCAATCACTCGAGGTAACCGTGAAGCTGATTTACTGGCCCATTAAAAGGGACCTTGACCTATGAAGTAACTTAATATTTCTAGAACCAATACAGTTAGTGATATGCACCATTTAATTTATTATAGTAATAAAATACTTTGCCAAACAGCTGCTCTCAAATTACATTGCCTAGCCTTATGTATGCCAAGTCCTAATAACTAATTGTTTTACTGTAAGTGATGCGCCTCCGAATAGCGGAGATCCTTTCTTTACAGCAATGATGGTTTCCTCTCTGAAAAGGCCAGAGAATCACTTTCTGAAATTATTTGCATCATGGATGCAGGCAATTAATTGTCAAGTATCTGGGCCATGTTAGTTTAGGGGAAATGCACCAATATGCTAGTTCAGGGGACTAGCTACTGAAGATCATAGTATACCCCCCCCCCAACAAGGATGACAAAACATATAGCTAAAACTGCATGGCTGCTGATTCTGCTGGAAAAGATCACCAATACAGTCCAAAAAAAAAAAAAAGTGGGAAGTGTTGTGCATTAGATACACAGACAGACAGATAGATCTAGATAGAGCTTCTGTTTAATCGTAGAAGCTTCGGGTCTTGCTGCCGACACAGACCCTGCTTGAGCATGTGCAGTTGGGGCTATCGGGAATTCAGCTTCTACTGCGCTTGCTCAAGCAGGGTCCGTGTCGGTGAGACCCGAAGATTCTACGATTGAACAGAAGATGTCGCCCAGGTACGCAACTGCACTGCTCTGCATTTTTGGGTTGGGATTTGCGACAGGGGCAGTTTTTTAAATGACAGATTATGCGATAAGGAAGAGGTGGCATTCCCGCAATGCCATCCCACCAGCTAGAATGTAACTCACCGGTGGGATGGCATACATGTCGCTGCGATGTCCCGAAGTTGCCCGAAGTTCCCTCTCAAGGCAACTTTGGGCGACTGGGGGACATTGCAGCGACGCAGCGACAGGGAGAATAGTCGCCCACGACAATGAAGATTTGTTGCTGGACGACTAATTTCCCGTGTACCCCTGCCCTTAGCCTTGTTATTTTGGATCCATATTTATCTACATTTTTATTGTTCATTCACAAAAGCTGTTGCAACCATACTGTTTGCTCTGATGAGTATATGAAATGGTATTCACAGGTTCTGGCTTTGGTATGTATAACTTTACTTATAAAGCACTACAAGGATAGGCAGCTATACCTAGCGTACCCAGTTGGTATACTAAGTATGCAGATCAGTCAGTAGCAAGTAGCCCTGGACCTGCAACTAACTGCACATACAGGGTGCTGCACTTCCAGCTGCTGTCAGGGGGATGTCACTGGGGACAATACTTGTGCCACAGCCCCACATTTTCATAACAAGCAGAATGTTTGCTTTACGTTCTTTAAAAACATACTGTTCAGTATAAGGGCTCTGGCACACGGGGAGATTAGTCACCCGTCACAAATCTCCCTTTTCGCGGGCGACTAATCTCCCCGAATTGCCATCCCACCGGCGAAAATGTAAATTGCCAGTGGGATGGCATTTCGTTAAAATCGCGGAAGTTGCCTTGAGAGGAAACTTCCACTGTTTTGTTGAAATCGCGGCGCCTCATTTGCCATCCCACCGGCGATTTACATTTTCGCCGGTGGGATGGCAATTCGGGGAGATTACTCGCCCGCGGAAAGGGAGATTTTTCCGCGGGCGACTAATCTCTCCGTGTGCCAGAGCCCTAAAGGTATCCAACCAAATGGTATGCAGGCCAATCCAACGGATACTGTATGAGGAGGCATAAACTGTATGGCTGCATCTCTATTGTTCTGTTCTCACCTTCTAATCTAACAACACAGCATACACAAGGAGATATGGTGTAATGGCAGATTCGATTTCTCATCAAGGTTAGATAAAATAAAGGGATTGACAGCCTGCCATACACAAAATAAATATTGTACAAAAAGATCATCAATACATGTATGGGCAGCTTAAACTCAAAAAAGAAGACACAGAGGAATTGGGGACATTACCTGATGGTTAGCAGGTCTCCACTTAAACTGTTAAATCTCTTGTGTAAATGTTCAATCTGTTCCGCTGAGACTGTGAAGATAAGGAAAAGAAAGAGGCAGATAAGCTCCTTGCTGTCATGCCTACTAGCACAGCGCACAGGGATAACTGTCATACATCTCACCTGGCACAAGGTATCGGATAATAATCAGAGAAGGCATCTAGCTGGCACTCCTCCTTTACTCATTGTGAGTGGCTCATAGTTAGGCAATGCATTAACAAAAGCTAGAAATGTATTCCACATTATGGGCAAATGTATGAAAGGGGTAACTGCCAAAGGGAAGCATGGGATTCATTTTATACTTTCAAAAGAAAAAGGTGCTGACATACAACACAACAAATACCATTAATGTGCTAGAATGCTTTACCAAGGGGCCCATTTATTAAACCACGTTTGGAAAAAAATCGTATTTTTTCTAAAGTTTAAAACTTTTTGTAATGGCCACGATAATATCGTAAAAATTATGCAACTTTTTTGCACTTTGCATAAATTAGCATGAAAAAAAACGTATTTTTTGCAATGACTACAAACATTTCCGAATTTATTCAAGCTTTTGTATCTGTGACTATCTTTTGGCCAGGTTGGAGCTGCAGAGTGCCATTGAGTCCTATGGAAGGCTTCCAAAATCATGCACTGAAGTTTCAAAGTCAGAAAGGCTTTCGCACCATTTACAATCATTTGGATCCGAAAATTACATAATTTTTAGATCACAACCACAATATTTTCGTACGACCACAATACGAATTTTCTCGCAAATTACGCACATCAGAAATTAGCGTGGTTGCTCCGAATTTTATCCAATTGTGATTTTAACAATCCGAAATTCCTGCTTTGATGCTATGGGTAACAACATTCTTCTAGACCAGCGCTGTCCAACTGGCGGCCCACAGCCCCCCCCCTTTCCCCCCCTCCCATCTATCTGACTGCTGTGACTTTGTGTACGCTATAATAGTATCAGTACTGAGATTAACTGGACCCCCTGCACTGTTCACACCTCAGATTCAGGCTGTAAGTCCCTGTATTGTTCACACCTATAAGCCCCTGTTTTGTCCATACCTAGGACCTTAGACTCCACATTGTTCACCTGTTCACACTTCAGACAGACTGTAGGAGCAGTGCTGGCATTGTGTTATAATTAGTGATGAGCAAATTTTTTAGCCAGGCATGGATTCGCAGCGAATTTTCGCATTTCGGCATTGGCGAATTGTTTCGTGAAACTTCTGTGAAAATTTGCTGCGGAAAAATTTGTGAAAAAAGGGTGTGGTCTCGGCAAATTGGGCGTGGTCACGGCAAAAAAACGTGGGCGACAAAAAAATAGCTGTGGGTGACAAAAAAATTGCCCAACAAATGCTCATCACTAGTTATGATCAGTTCCCTCCACCACTTAGGCCAGAAAAATTATGGACAGCATTGTTCTAGACTAAAAGCAAATTTATGACAAGCTGGTAGGACCCAAAACCCACCGATCAAACTGGTTCAGATTTAAGAATTTTTTCTTGTTTGGGACAGAGAGGGAGGAGGTCCCTGTATACAACCACAGTGCAGACTCTGTAACACACCACATCCCTTTGCTGTTCCCTCCCTGCCTTTTTGGAGTCACTTATAAGTTTCGGTCAGAAAACTGGTTGCACATTGATCTTTCCCGTATGTCCAAACATTCCATTTTCTGATAAATATCTATTTGGGCATGACAGGGTATGAGAAGGTTAAGGCCCCACAGACTTTTGAAAGTACAGTGGGATTTCCCTGGTTAAACTGGTTCCACTGGCTATCTAGCAGGTAATACAGCAGCAGCTGCATAAAATGTAGAATCTGTTTTTTTCATGCTGGTGCATGCAACTGCCATAGATTTTGTGTTCGCTTGTTTTTATATGTAGCCCCCCCCCCCCCATATAAAAGTGCAAAACTGAAACATTAACTGCTGGCACTGGGATACACTCCAAATAATTGTGTTAGGCTGCTATCACTAACTAGTATATGGGTAACCTAGCTATATAACTTATTCCCAATGTAAAATAAATGTAATTGTCTTAATATTTTATTTGGGAAAGGAAAAAAGTTCCTAATTTCCCCTGGAAACGTTTGGATGTGAGTATTTCAGTAATTTGGACACATGTCTCACACTGACTGTACAGAATGGTTTTAATGCTCTTATGACCACGAGTCCTAGAAATCTGCTCTCATTCTGTATGCACTGGTGGCATTTAGCCCAGAAAATTTCAATAATCATGTTTATTTTATTTTACATGCTTTCAGAACAAGTCTCATAATGTACGGGGTCAGTAGCTTTGGGCCCCTAGAAATTATCTTCTATTAGGAAAGGTCATCATTCAAAACTTGGATCAAAATGATTTGATGATAGGATGCCTTTAACTGGTCTGTACCACTTCCACTATGAGAATATTTGTTAGTCCAAGTATATATTTGTATTCTATGGCTCTCCAGGGAAAAATGTTCCCACAACATTTTTCCATTGCTTCCCATCATTCCTATCAGCCTGACACGGTTTCATACTTATGATATTTTCTGTATTGAGTTAAAGGGAAAAATTGCACCCGTAATTGTACCTCACAGAAAAATGCCTGAGGAGTATAAGACTGGGCTTGGTTATTTATGATTACGAGAACAGAACAACACACAAATGTGGGAACAATACTACATATTTGCATAACTTGTACAATGGCTCTTGTATCTCATTATACCTTTGTTTGTGAAATTATGACCTTGGCCATGGCAGCAGGAATCTCCCAATCCAATGTAGGGTACAGTAGCTTTATTGGTAAAGAGCCCATTTTGGATATGTTTAGCCAAATAGCAACCTGGCCAGTCTGGCATGCAAAATTAATCCAAATTATTTATGCAGTTTTAATTGCTGAGAAATCTATCCCTGTATAATCAGCTTTAATTATGTACCCATTGCTTTAATATGGGCAAGAGGCACATCCAGTCATCCACCTGTTAAAGTCCGATTACTGTATATCGGCTTACTGTTAATTTTGAGAAAAAAGGAAGTTTATAACTCATAATTCAGTAAGGTAATTAGTTCAGAAATTACTGATTAAAGCATTCTAACATTTTTTATTATGATTTGACCTTTGTTGACTATTTATTAAAGCTGGCAGGTAGAAGATTTATTTACAACAGAGAGAGAGCAACATGGCAACCCCCATTCGTCTTATAAATACAGTTGTGCACATGGATACGGGTCTCTTCAGGATATGATATGTTTTGCCGGAATATCTAAAGTGCCATTAAACCCCACTTACAAATATAGTATCTCTTGTCTCAGTTATCTTGTTGGCACTTACACACACAACTACACAGACATCTGTAGCATTTAAGACTCGGGTCACCAAATTGTTTCCATGAAACTATCAAGTATGAAGTTATAGGTCTCGGAAAAGAAAGAGTAACGCGTGCAGCTCTAATCTACTGCAATATAAATGAATGTTCTAATAACAGGGATAGGGTACTTATCTGTCAGGAAAAAATCTATCAAACTTCTCTTGAGAGGCAGAAGGTTTTGAAAAATATGTTTTCAGTTGATAGGAACCTCTATAAATAGCTCCTGTTCATAGGGAAGAGCAGCTGCAGCAGGTACTGCACAGAATGCCGACTTCTCCAGAACATTAGGTTTGCTAAATTTAGCTAGATGAGGTATTTTATGGTTTCATGTTTTTGGAAATTATTTTTCTAAATGAGAGTAAGCCCATTTATATATTCCCAATATTATTCTGTATACATATATGATTTTATACCGAGGGGCTGTTGCTGGCTGTTTGGGTCACTGTGTACCTGAAATTTCAGGGCCTGTTTTGAATCTCTGTCCAGACCTGGTGAACCCATTGCTCCTTATAAACATCAGTAACTGCTGTGACTTCCACACAGAGCCCATCAAGGGTTTTAGAACATTGCATTCTAATCCATCAAGGCTGCCAGAACATTGTATACAGGTAGCACCAGAACAATTAGAATACATGAAGAGTGTATTAAGGGTGCCTAAACATTACATTCTAATTGTTCGTAGCGCAACTTTTTTTGGAATATGAACCTTTATATACCTTAACTGCAATGTCTGGAGACACACATGCAAGTCTAATAATATTTTCAGCCATGATTTTTGAAAAATGTGAGCTCTTGGTGTAGACCAGGGGTCCCCAACCTTTTATACCCGTGAGCCACAGTCAAATGGAAAAAGTGTTGGGGAGCAACACAAGTATGAAAAAAGTTCCTGGAGGTGCCAATAAGCGCTATTATTGGCTATTTGGTAGCCCCTATGTTGACCGGAAGCCTACAGAAAGCTCTGTTTGGCAATTACATTGGGTTTTTATGGAACCAAAACTTGCTTCCTAACCAGAAATCCAAAAATTAGCACCTGCTTTGAGGCCAATGGGAGCAACATCCAAGGGGTCAGTGAGCAACATGTTGCTCACAAGCCACTGGTTGGGGATCACTGGTGTAGACTATGATAATTAGATGTAGATAAGTCTAAGAACCATTGACAGATAACTCTATTGGGGTTATGTAATGAAAGGCACTAAGTTTGTCCTGGAGAAGTAACCCATAGCAACCAATCAGCAGGAAGAATTTACTGGTCTGTTTTAAAGCAAACATCTTATTGGTTGCTATGGGTGATCACTACTGGACAAAATTAGTGCCTTGTATTACATATGGATGAGTGAGCTTTGAGCCAACAACTTTTTGATGTAATGTTGCCCATTTATAATTTCACTGTTGCCCCATTATGCTCCATTCTTTTCCCAAACGGTGCCCTAATGATGATCCATGATTGGTAGTATGCGTTAAAGAGTTTTCAAGTGAATCCCCATCATATAAATGATTACAGTGATACACCTATATCCTTTCCTTTAGTATGCTAAAGGAATGCAGTTCCACTTGTAGACACTATTACATAAAATATATCACATTTTCATATCTGAGAAGGATAAAAAAGCAAATAGTTAAAGTACAATCTATACTTTGTAGCATGAGGAAAGATGGGAACAATAAATGAATGCATGAATCCCACTTCCTGAAACCAGAAATGCCAACCAGACCCCCATAGAGCCCCTCAGCTGTACTTTAGCAGGAATGTTAGTTGTAGAGCCACATGTGTTTTACCCAGACATACAGATCTAGAGGGGAGTGAAGCCAATTTTCCTATTTAGTATCAAATGGCCTGGCCTAGTTTCTGTTCTTAAGGATCTGTGTCTGCAGGGATTTCCTGCTGTCAATCCACTACACTTCCTATGAATAAGTAATTGTCATTAAGACTCACTTTAATAGCGTATTTCCCATTAGCACCCCCCCACACACACACACAAAATCATAGTGTGACCTCTTTATCCATCACTTCCCCTTAACAGAAAAATGCTTTTATCTGTGCTGTACTGTTCCGATCCCTTTCATGTACCCAGTACTCAGACTTGAGCAGCTTTTCATAAAATAGGTCAAAAACGCAAAACTTATCACACCCAATGGCTTTTATTTATGTAACAGGTCAGGGTGCCCAAGATGTATATTGTAATATTAAAATAAATGTAGACATGGGGATCAGTAGATCCCAGCTTGCCCACAAGTCCTTCTTCTGCATATTTCCCATTCTAAGAAAAAATTGTTTTTGCAAAATGAAAGAAAATTCAATTTTCAGATTAATTAAATATTTTCAATGGCTTAGAAGTTAATCATAAATTGAATGCATTTCTTTATATGTAAGTCTGTGGAATTAAGTATAGATGTGCCCATAGAGTAAGTGGAGACATGCAATATACTGTACATTAATTACAAATTTGTAATGGTTTTTAAGTTATTTGTATATATAATTGCTATTAGAAGCAGTGTTTGCCAGTCCTTTTTTTATTCTCTGCCCTGGTGGCTCTGGCGTTTGAAACCATGTAATACAAGGCAGCAGACAGACCTGACTCACTGGAGGAGACTGACTTCTGCAACAATGTTTAAAAAGTCATTACAAGGAGATAGGCAAATTCTACTTTTAATAGCAATTACCGTATATACTCAAGTATAAGCCGATCCGAATATAAGCCCAGGTACCTAATTTTACCTAAGAAAACTGGAAAAACTTATCGACTCGAGTATAAGCCTAGGGTGGGAAATGCAGCAGCTACTGCTAAGTTTCAATAATCAAAATAAATACCAATAAAATTACATTAAATGAGGCATCAGTGGGGCATATGTTTCTAAATATTTTTTACAAAGAAAAACACTAAACTAGCTCTGTAAGTGGAGAAGAAGGTCAACAAAAACAATATGGTATCAACAATGATGCCTTAAGAGTACTACCCCCTCTTAGCTCAATCAGCAACCAAGCTAAAACAGAAAGAGTTAAAATCCTTCAAAACTATGGTTTATATAGAATATAAAGTGCAATGTATAGTGCAGAATGGAACAGGTGAGGATGCTAGATGAAGATGAATTTGAGAGCGTGCCAGGGCACTGGAGGGTCTGGTTGCAGGTGGCCTAATTTGCACACAAAGGACAGGGGGTGCTAGTCTGGAGGGACCCATGGAACCCGACTCGAGTATAAGCCGAGGGTGACTTTTTCAGCACATTTTGGGTGCTGAAAAACTAGGCTTATACTCGAGTATATACAGTACATTTACAAATAACTTTTAAAGCACTAACATTTCACTAAAGCACTATACATTCAAGTTGCTTAGCCTTTTATTGGGCAAAAAAATAATTTCTTGGGTTGATATGTCCTTTAAGTAATAATGTTCACTACACACAGTACCTCTATAAACTTTGTACTGAAGTCACAACATTGACTTTCTGGAGAACTGCAAATAAACGGACCAGTAGGTAATCTGCTCCATCCTACTTCCTATGCAATCAGATTGACTGTATGGGAGCAGCATATCCTTATGTGTATGGTCAAACTACGTCTAATTGGATCATCCTACTGGTAAAAATGTTCATTAGACTGCATGAAAATCCAATAGAGGCTTCAGTCTGCCTAGCGAGAGTAATGTTATTATATAGAACACTGCATGGAGATTTAGAGGTTACTTTCACACCCGCAGGTTAATTGGCTCCTGCCACATTTGTGTGTTAAGCTCCACTGACGCTGGGGTTAGTAATGAACAATCTCTGTAAAGGAGTGTGTAACATGTCGCTGCTAAATGAATGACAATATTAATTGAACACTTTAAATGTTGTTCTGCCGAGCAGCCCCTTCCCTTTTTTGAAAGTGAGCTCTTTGGCACAGGGACCACCCTCACCTGCTGTCTTTAAACTCTTGATATGCAAAGTGTTTATCTGTGTCAGTGCAATGTTATTGTTTGTATGTGTTGGTTGCGGGTGGAAAGGCATTTCTGGGATATTAGTCGCCCTTTGTAGCCAAGATTAACCACAGGCGAATAATCTCCCCGTGGGCCATGAGCCTTAGAGCAATGACACATGGAGCTACTTGGCGCGGCTACAAAATAGACAAAACTGATAATTGTGTTTATGTGTGTTTTAGCAGTGACAAATCTCATTATTGTCTATGGCAGGGTATTTTCTGGTTGTCCTATGGATTATCTGCTTTAGTGCTGGCTGGCTACAAGTAGCACTGTGTGCCACATCCCCCTGGCTTGGTGTGGCACAATTGTGTCTTCAAGTATTGGCAATATAAAGTGGTGAGGAGCTTGTGGCCAGCCTGCCTCTGACACAATAGTTGCTAAGACAGGTCTATAGCTGCAAGCTAAGCTAAATAAAACATACAGTATAAGAATATAGGAAAGTATAGTGGCCCTTTAAGAGAGTGAGAAAAAAATAAATAAATGTACAGTGCTGTGTTGCTGGATTCTCACCAAGGCACTATGCAATTTACCATTGTGTGTGTATGTGTGCGTGAGAAACCTTAGATTGTAAACTTAGGTTGTAAGCTTCTTTGAAGCAGGGACTGTATGACAAACGATATCTGTTATACACTGCCACTGTGGCACTATTTGAATAAATAATACTTTTATCATTGACTCTGCCTTGCAGGGTGGAGAGGGTGTTTGCAGTATTACTATGATTTGTTTACAAACGGGTTTCCCTGCATTCCTTTGTGTCCTTTTTGTATGCACTAAAGCAGATAATCCATAGGATAACCCACTACCACAATACACAAGTTCTTACTCACCTTTCAGGAAGTCAGAGCTCTTAATTCATGCAATACCAAATATATTAATTCTATATCGTACAGCAAAATAACCAACTTGGCAGCAGCAACAGAGGTTATCAGAGGCTGAATAAACAACTACCTTTGCAACCGCCCCATCTCAAATAATTAGGGCCAAATGATCTTATCACAAAAATGTGGGTCCAATGCGGTCCTTGATCCAACAGAAAAACAAACCTGCCCGATTTTTGGCCAAATATTGGTCAGGTAGGTCCGTAGAAGGGCTCCATAAATGGGCAGATAAGCTGCTGAATTGGTCTGAAGGGGCAAAATCAGCATCTTAAATCTGCCCTTGTATGGCCACCTTAATCCACAACCCTGGAAGTACAAAACAAAGTCAGAACAAGTTAACATGGGATCTCAGTGAAGCATACTAGAATACTTCTTGGGGAACTCCCAAAATTAAGCAGTAAAGCTAAGGCTTGTGACAGATGGGGAGATTAGTCGCTGCGCGACAAATCTCCCTTGCTGTGGGCAACTAATCTCCCCGAAATGCCATCCCACCGGCTAGAATGTAAATTGCCGGTAGGATGGCATACTCGGCAGGCCGATTTGCCGAAACAGCCTTAGTTGCCTTGAGAGGAAACTTCGGCGATTTCGGTGCCGCGTATGCCATCCCACCGGCGATTAACATTCTAGCCGGTGGGATGGCATTTCGGGGAGATTAGTCGCCCGCGACAATGAAGATTTGTCGTGTGGCGACTAATCTCCCCGTCTGTCACAGCCCTAAGGGTGCATGGGGCTGTTCCTAGGCTCCTCTTCGCCTAATGTCCACTCAATTAATATAGTTACAGCTTATAGGGTAAAGGTTATGGTTATGTGGAGCTTTACCTAGACATTTAGCTCAGATAGCTAACCACATCCCACTATTACACTCCATTTACAATAGAATATTACATTTCATAGGGAAATCCTGCTATGAATAGCTATGATGGAAGTTATCTGACCAGCTTTTGCAAATGGATTTCTCATTATACGCTTTAAAGATCTAAATTGTTTGCTTTTCATTTTGCATTTCTCCAGCCTTGAAATTTAATCACTGTCCAATTACATTCACAAACAAACAGTAGACTGTGAGGCTAGATTATTATGAATGTGTTTTGTTACTTATCAGTGCCTCTCTTTCAGGGTCCCTCTCCTGCTCGCTGTTTTTCATTCAAACCACCAAACCACTGCCTGCTCGATAGGGTCAGTGACCCCATAGTCGTTTAACTGCACTCCAGAGGCTTCAGAGCTGCTCATGAGAAAGCTATACACTGCCAGGTTTATTTTTATCAATACCATGAGCAAAATGAGGCATGGCAAGGTCAAAATTATACTGGCACAGAAGGGTTAAATTCAAAGCTAAATAGGTAAAATAAGAATTCAAATTATTCAAGTAGACTAGCAAATGATCATTATGAATAATGTTTACTTGACTTCCTTCTTAATCCCAGAACACATAGAGACTACACGAACAGAGAGCTGGCAAAGCAGAATTTCCCTAGAGCACAGCAATAATGTACACAGGTAGTGCAAGGTGCATAGGGTTAATGCCACAAAGCAAATCATCATTATATAATTTTACTGAGACTAGCATAACACAGACTATGAATATCTGTTTCAAACCCATGGGCTTTACTGTATGAAAGCCATTTGTATATTAGGGAGGCCGCACTGAAACCTTGACAGAGAAGATCAATGAGAGTTCTGATCCCAAGTCTAATCAGTAAAAATACTGTCTCAAACAAACATATTTCCATTTCCAAAATATCTGTATTGGCTCCATAACAATAGTGAGCACAGTAGCCGCTTATCCTTACAAGCCCTCAGGATGGGAGTCTTGATCCAGAGCTCTGTAGCCACAAAGACTAGTGGCTTTCTCTATCTCTCCGGCCTGATTTATAACCACAGTCATTAGTTAAAATGGAAATTGATCGGTATCATTCCTCCAGATTTTATAATGGTGATACCCTGCCATATGTCTGAACCTTATGTATAAATAGAATTACAACTCTCAAAATCCTTTCAGCAAGCTGAAGTGTGAGTTGAAGTTGAGAAACAACTGGAAAGCCTTGGTTTTATTGCCAAGCCTAGTACATATGGGCAATGTAGTGGCTGCTGGCAACAGTGATCCTTTAAAATAATAGCACTAAACAACAGAAATGCACACCAACTATCAGGGCTGTCACCTTCTCTGGTAAAAATACTGGTCCTCCTGTATCTTAGTAACTGGCATGGGTAAAACCTACATTTATGGCTCTCACACCTTTCTAATTGCTACTAATTCCACCAGACTATAGGCAGTGCCTTGGGAAATATAGCAAAGGTCCATTAATCCGCCCTTACCTTACAGGTATTTGCTTTTAACTTGTCGGAACAACTTGAAGTTCTTTGCACATTTGCACAATCCCTTTTGCTCCTATTTGTAGTTATGCATTCTATATACAGGTCATCTTTATTATGTATTGGCATGCATAGATGCCAGTGCTAAGGCAAGGAATATGGCCTTAGCAATGGCATCTCTGTATGCCAATACATAGTAAAGATGACTATAAAAATCCCTATACACAGAGAACAGTATGTCATATTATGAGAATCCCTAAGCAGTAGGAACAATTATCCACTTCATATCCTTTAGAGAAACCCTATTAATTAATGATCCCTCTGCTTTCCAGATACAATCAGGTAGAAACTGTCTGTGCCATATATATATATATATATATATATAGTTTTGGAAGGAAGGTACCGCACTCACAGGGCTTAAATTGAACACATAAATGTATAAGTAGTTGCATGTACTTAATACATTTATGTGTTTGATTTAAGCCCTGTGAGTACCTTCCTTCCAAAATTGTACTACGATACAAGACTGCACCTAGGTACAATGAAGTTATAGACGTGAATGCCTGTTACTACTTGTCTTATATATATGGATGTTCATATATTAAAGTACCCCCATTTGTAAAATATAAGGATATTATTAGTTATCAAGCAGTTCAATGACCATAAAAAAGCACAAGGCCAAAGGTCATGCAGGTCCTGCAACTCCAAGGTGACTTCTAATATCCTCATATTTTTTTTAAAGGGGGTACAATATTTATTAAATTTCAGTGAGTTGTGACCGAAATTACATCACTAAGCATCTATATTAACTGATCACTAACTCCATTTATAAGGATATCATTTACAGGATATTCATGGCTATTGTGTAGTGTATTATGTATATATATATATATATATATATATATATATATATATATATATATATATATATATATATATATATATATATATATATATATATATGTATATATTAAAAGGCAGCACACTCGCCCAAAAAAGAAAAGCCCAGGTGCTGCTGCAAAAACTAATATCAGCATGTAGAACACAGAGCACTCATGGGACTTAAATTATGTGTAAAAATGTAACGGTGTAAGTGGATGTTTCAGTCCTACACTGATATATATACATATATATACATCCAAATTTAGGAGATGCACGCAGAAAAATGAAGCAATGGCCTGGGGGCTTTTATCTGCATAAACTAATATGTAACAAAAAATGTTATTACTAATAATGGTTTAAATTTTTATCATAACCCCATGGGCTGGGACTATAAGTACTAGGAGTGAGCAGGTAACACGGCTCCCCTGGCCACAGGCGCCTCAGAAAGTAGAGCCAAGACATCACGCCTTTTCTTTTCCATTATTAGCTCTGAACAGGTGTCTGAACGCCACAGAGGACATTTGGGGGTGGCCAAAGGAGAGATGAGGGCAGTTGTTTGGGAGGGCTGCCAGTCATTATCGGAGCTAATGAGACGGGAATGTGCGGCCTGTGTATAGAACATTAGGCTGATATTATTTCCAACATGAGTGCCATCTTTCCAGCACTAAACCATAACTCCCTGCCCAGGTAAAGGGCATAGCTCCAGCAGAGCAGTAACAACCACTTCCAACTTACAGCTGAACTATAACACCCAAACCTTCATGCCTTTCTTCCACTGTAACTGCACTACAACTCCCAGTATCCCCTGGGAGCCGCTGCGGAAGGTTGCTGTCCAACAGCTAGGGGTTTCGGTGCACCTGAGCCCCCCCCATAGGGCAGTATATATGGCTCCGGACTAATTCATTGCTTAGCGATGTAGGAAAGAAAATGCATCCCAGTGCCAGAAAGTCGGAGCAGCACCTGTGCCCGGGTTGTGCCCACTACGGTTCTGTTTGCCAGGACTGAAACTGCCACTTACGGTAGAAAAGCTTCCTACTTACAGCCTGTCTTTTCCACTAGTTGTCGGGTCTCCACAGAGTGAGAATGTGATAATCCCATAGCAGCTGCCCGAGGAGCCAATCCGCCAGTGGGGATGCCGGGCCGGGAGAAGCCGATATTGCGCTCCCCCTGCGGAGCGATCTGACGGGATGTGAGTGGCTGCGGGGCCGGTGCTGCTCCTTCACTCTTTATTCTCTCTCTCTCTCTCTAGTCCAGGAAGCGCGGCATTAGTAGCGATAGGCAGAGTACTGCTCCCATGGGTCCCTGTGCCTGCCGGCTTGCACTTCGGCACTTTTTCCTTATAGGCTGTACCTGAACCTTTTAGTAGAGAGGCTAGAAGTTGAGCTATGTAGGGGGAGGGATGTACTAACAGGATGTCCGAACTTGTGCTCACTTGCAGCGGAGCCACCCATTCCTGCTATGTGCTCAGCAGGGGGCACTGCTACTAATGAGGCGCGCTGGGAAAGATGTCACTACGCAGTTCAGTCAGTGACAGCCCCAGGCTACAGGTGAGGCAGGGGGAGTGGGGGTGGCACCAATAACTATTCATTGAAACCTTTTACAGTTTCTTGTTACAAATAACTAAGATATCTGCTAGTACAGCTCAGGGGCAAGGGGCAGGAGTGTAGGGGGTTGTTTCATTATCCTGCTGTGTGTGCCCACCCTTCCCACTAACTCTTATCATTATCTCAGTACTGCCATTCCCAGCATCCTACCACAAAGCAAGAGCAAGGGTAATCCCATGTCTATAAGTAGTGGGCCCATGAACAGGGAGATATTAAAGCTGGCCATACATGTGGATGGTCGCACGAAACATCGTCAGATCCGCCACACACCATTCAGGGCTGAATCGGCAGGGACTCGCCAACATACCATACACGCACCGAATATCGTACGAAACGAGGTTTCGTACGATATTATCGGTGCGTGTATGGCCACCTTAAAGGACACGTTAACCCCAAAACTATTTTTTTACCTAATAAAAGAAAACATCATTCTGTAATTGCTACTGAAAGCAGCATGCCAGTCTCCTTCAGCAAGATAGGTCTGTCAGGCTGCTGGCTTGGGTTACATTGTTTCAAACCCCAGAGCCACCAGGGCAGAGAATAGAAAAGGACAGACAAACACTGCTTTTTAATGTTATATATACGAATAACTCAAAAACCATTACACATTTGTAATGAATATATATTGCAAAGTTGCCTGAAATTTTTTTCTTCTGTGAGGCATAAACCTTTATTTTGGGTTGACTTGTCCTTTAACTGCTGACATGGCAGCTATATTTGTGCCTTATGGAAGTAAAATACCCCAGATCCCTGACCTATTATACCTGACTGTGGCTTGTTTGTATATCCATTGGGATGGGTGAAAAGTATCTGCAGGGGCCCCTATATGATTCAATTATTGGCCCAGCAACTTGATCAGCTTGGTTTAGCCCATAACTTGGGACATATTTTGAAGAACTTTTACAGAGATTATGAGATTATACATCATTCACATGAGTCCATTCCCTTTGGAGCTTGGAATCCAAGGGCCCAACGCACACACATTATGGGCAATATCGATGTTTGGCTATGTTAGTTGCAAAGACTGCGCACGTGAATTCCTCAGAGCATGTCAGTAGCTATAATTATCAGCCATGAGAGCTCAGCCATGTATTTCTATAGAAATTATGACATTTCAAATGCAGTTTTTGTCTAGCTGGGAAAAGCAACATGGAAGCTGCACTGCCATTTTGCCAAAGCTCATCAGGAAGTAAAGGGTGCAAAGGGAAACACCTTCCCTCACTTAGAGAAGCAACTTATAGAGAGTCCAACTTTCCATTCTATGCGATGATTGAAAAAACTGTGTGTGCTGCAACATCCTTTTTCCTGTAATAACTTCTGTTCTCTTATGAAATCATCCTTTTTGTCTTTTTTTTTCTTTTGGTTTTATCTACAAACAGTGCAAGGTCTGTGGTTGCCAATGTCACACATGCTAGAAATACTGTAGATAAAGACAGTGCATGCACACAGCTGTTTTTAAAAAGCCAAGGGGTTACAGTAGCCCTGGTTATTCAATGTATAATATGCACCCTCGCTTTCTAGTTTACCTTACCATTATAAACTGTGGCACCTGTATAATAAGGCAGATGTTGTACTGTGCAGGAACAAATTGACATGGATATGTACATTTGTAGAAGTCCAGCAGCTCAGGCCTTGTCCATACCCACAGAATGTGTTAGCAATAATGTGCCAGAGAACAGGAGCCAGTATGCCTTAGGTTAACACTATTCATGTGCTGTACCCCTCATACACCTGGCATTGCTATTTAGGCTAACTTTATCTGTACTTCATAGACCCCTTTGGCATTTTCATGATGTCCCTCTCCAACATCATATTTATAATTAAGCCTTTCCTCTGCAGAGCTTGGTGTACTGTATATTAAGCAATACAGTGGGTACCAGAGAGATAAAGTGGCACTTTACTTTACAACATTGTTCTTACATAGATTTATAAAATACTTTTCATCACTCACTCTTCATTTTGGGTATAGAAAAGTAGCTAACCCCAAATGTGCTTGTGTACTTACCCAATTAGCCACTGGCTTGGAATAACCCCCAAACAAGAAGTGGCAAAGGAACAGAGGCCACATCTTGCCACCTTCACCCAGCAACCAGTATTTGCCTAGCTATTCCAGTTGTACTCAGTGTAAAGGGAATAATGTAGTACTGTAATATGTAAGGAACCTCAAAATTTCTGTATTCACTTAAAAACTAAACCCCTAAACAATGTAGGTCTCTATAAAAATATATTGGATACAACATATGTAAAACCCTTCTTCAATCCCGTTTTCAAAGAAAGTGTGTGCCATTGGGTAATCCTAAATAGAAAATTGCCATTTTAGGTACTAATGGCAGCCCTGTTGGATCATACAATTCCCTCTGCACACAGACTAACCAAGGGCACACATACATGCTAGGCAACATCAGCCAATTCATTGACAAAGTTCTGTCTTTTACTCCCACACTTCTTCCTGTTACAGTTAGAACTAAATTACTTCCTTTCAGGTGATTTTTGAGGGAGCACACAGCCCATCACTAAATGGTGGTTCGAGATTAAAGATGTAAAACGGCAACATTTACTGATATATTCCATTTACTGCATATTCATTCTGGGGCTATAGTTTAAAGGCACAAGACGGCAGACTGATTGCATTTTTACAGGTTTTCCTACTTAGAGGTAGCTTCTAATACCAGCTTATTTAACAAAGTGGGGTATATTGTTTTTTATAATACACAAGCTTCAGTTGGTCATGTGACATAAGTTATATCACAAAGCTCTGCTTATAAGGCTGTTTCCTATGCACATTCCATTTCAGGCACAGGGCAAGACAGTGGAACTGCTCATCCCCGTTGTGGATAGTTCAGCCCCTGACACAATTCTTATGAAGGTAACATTCAACAAGCCTGTAATTAGCCTAGAGCACAAGAATGGCATGAATGGCATGAATGGTATGAAGCCATTTTAATATATAATGTATAACAAACCTAAGAGAAAAGGGGTTTGATACATACACCTGCCCTGCAGTGTTATCTATCCCATGTTGTGCTGGATGAATGTTATTCCCTGCAGGAACATACTGCACACTGCACAGATCTTTTGTCCAGCAAGAGTGATTTCAATAGAAATTTAATGTATCTCAATGAAAGGGACAGTCAACAGTTACTCAGCAAGTGTGGGCCTTACTGCAATCGAAATAATCAAACACAATCTCTTCTTACTTTTATCTCTCAATTCTTTGGCACTTTTGAACAAAGAAAAAAACCCTATCAAATATGCTTTGTACTTATGGCTGTGTTTGCTCAGTTTGTATGCAGAAGCCAAACGAATTATAGAATTGCCCCTCTGGCAGATTTAGTTCTTATGACTTGACAGGGCACGTGCAACAAGAAAGATCCATATTTAACTTAAGGACATAACGTACAATAATGTGCAGGGATCAGCAGGAGCTCCAGCAGGGACAAAACTCCAGTCTATACTTCTCTGGCTTGCCAAAGGTTCCCTGTTTCTGATCTGTCAGCCTGCTTTTAGTATACTCAGTCCATGGGCTTTTGTGGCTTACAGCATAAATAGCAATATTCTCATTCTGTCATAAGATCACAAAGAATGCTGGGAGTTGTAGTTAACAACTCAATGCAGGAAGTAGAGCTGTCTATGGCAGGTGAAAACAGAAGCATCCATTGTGGGCCCTGCTTTTTTTGAGACTTTGCAGCAAAACAGTTCTATGAAGATGCAAAGAAAAAAAGTATATTTATTGTGGCCCAGATCTAAGAAGGGGCTTCAGCTGTGGGACAGCGTATGTAGGAAGGCAAGATGATTTTATTCAAGGCAAATAATCATTGTGCTTATCCAGTTAATTAAATATTGTATGATTTGGCCATCTGCAGAGCTGTCCCAAACCAGAGAAATCAACAGGAAGTGAGGAGATGATGCCAAGGCTCCTTTCACCTACTCTCTGAAACCTTGTTTCGTACGATATTCGGTGCGTGTATTGCAACTCGGCGAGGCGACCGATATCGCAGGAGGCTGCTGATCTGGCGGGTTAGAAGATTTTGATCAGGCGCCATTGAAGGCACCTGAGCAAAATCTATGTTCAGGGCTGAATTGGCAGAAGGAGGTATAAATCCTATTGTTTCTACCTCCATATCTGACAATTCAGCCCTGAACATCAGTGGAGGGTTGGATGGTCGCACAAAAGATCGAAAATCGCCACGTGTGTGGCCAGCTTAAGTGCAGCACTGGTTATACAATTTTGAGTACCCGGGGATTCCACCAACCTGTTATGTACCTTTATATACATATACTGTTTACATACATATACACACTCAACTATATATACATCCTGCTAGGGACTCTATGAATGCAGATGGTCAGGAAGCATTCTATAGCTTTATTATAAGCATTAACAAGTTGAATTAGTAAAAAGTTTATCAGAATGATATGACTAAAATGTACAATAGAAGCTTTTCTTCAGTCATGTTTGCTTTATAGGAAAGAGTATTCTGTAACATTCATAAATATTTATTTAAAATCCCTAATCCATTGCAGCAAGTATTTTGCATCCATGTGTTGCTTTAATAGGAGGGATGTTTATTTTAGGTTTTCTGGTAAGTCTGGATCTCTCAAAGTAATAATGTGTTGTCTTTTACAGAAACTTAACTTTAGCAAGCCAAGAGTTTGTTAGCTTGTTGTTCTCCTTAGCAGAACAACAAAGAATGTGTTTTCCCTCAAAATAGAGGGCTACTTGGATTTCAACTTGAGGAGCTAATTTAATTAAGGGATGAAGAGGGCTCCAATCAATGTGCTTTAAATTGGTTGACATCCAACCTCTGACCAATTACCTTTACCAATTATGTAAAGAAGTGTTGCTCTAGGGCAGAGATCCCCAACCTTTTATACTTGTGAGCCACATTTAATTGTAAAAAGAGCTGCGGAGCAACACAAACATTACAAAGAAGTTCATGGGGTTGTGATTTGTTAACTGGTAGCCCCTATGTGGACTGGCAACCTACTGTCTGTTTGGCAGTACACATAGTTTTTATGCAACCAAAACTTGCGTCTAAGCTAATAATACTTAATACCATGTACATCATAGTTTGTAATATTCTTACAGCTTTTGCATGTCTTTGCCTGCAGCAGTTGGACAAATATAAAATCTGGTTGGTGTATAGAGGCCAAATAAAACATTTTATTACATTTACATGTGGCATTCTGATCTGTGGAGTTTAAAATTCCATTTATCAGTTTTTGTTGGCTGCTGAAACTGAACCAGTCTGGTGTCCCTCAGACAACTCAGTAGGAAGTCTTAAAATAATGAATGGAAATAATGGGAATTCTTATTCAACCACAGTTGGAGAGTGACAGTATGTCGGGGATGATGGGAATTCTTATTTGACCACAGTTGGAGAGTGACAGTGTGTTGGGGATGATGGGAATTCTTATTTAACCACAGTAAGAGAGTGACACTGTTGGGGGATGATGGGAATTCTTATTTAACAACAGTTGGAGAGTGACAGTGTGTCGGGGATAATGGGAATTCTTATTCAACCAAAGCTGGAGAGTGACAATGTGTTGGGGATGATGGGAATTCTTATTCAACCAAAGTTGGAGAGTGACAGTGTGTTGGGGATGATGGGACTTATTTAACCACAGTTGGAGAGTGACAGTGTGTCGGGAATGATGGGAATTCTTATTTGACCACAGTTGGAGAGTGACAATGTGTTGGGGATGATGGGAATTCTTATTTAACCACAGTAAGAGAGTGACAGTGTGTTGGGGATGATGGGAATTCTTATTTAACCACAGTAAGAGAGTGACACTGTTGGGGGATGATGGGAATTCTTATTTAACAACAGTTGGAGAGTGACAGTGTGTCGGGGATAATGGGAATTCTTATTCAACCAAAGCTGGAGAGTGACAATGTGTTGGGGATGATGGGAATTCTTATTCAACCAAAGTTGGAGAGTGACAGTGTGTTGGGGATGATGGGACTTATTTAACCACAGTTGGAGAGTGACAGTGTGTCGGGAATGATGGGAATTCTTATTTGACCACAGTTGGAGAGTGACAATGTGTTGGGGATGATGGGAATTCTTATTTAACCACAGTAAGAGAGTGACAGTGTGTTGGGGATGATGGGAATTCTTATTTAACCACAGTAAGAGAGTGACACTGTTGGGGGATGATGGGAATTCTTATTTAACAACAGTTGGAGAGTGACAGTGTGTCGGGGATAATGGGAATTCTTATTCAACCAAAGCTGGAGAGTGACAATGTGTTGGGGATGATGGGAATTCTTATTCAACCAAAGTTGGAGAGTGACAGTGTGTTGGGGATGATGGGACTTATTTAACCACAGTTGGAGAGTGACAGTGTGTCGGGGATGATGGGAATTCTTATTTGACCACAGTTGGAGAGTGACAGTGTGTTGGGGATGATGGGAATTCTTATTTAACCACAGTAAGAGAGTGACAGTGTGTTGGGGATGATGGGAATTCTTATTTAACCACAGTAAGAGAGTGACACTGTTGGGGGATGATGGGAATTCTTATTTAACAACAGTTGGAGAGTGACAGTGTGTCGGGGATAATGGGAATTCTTACTCAACCAAAGCTGGAGAGTGACAGTGTGTTGGGGATGATGGGAATTCTTATTCAACCAAAGTTGGAGAGTGACAGTGTGTTGGGGATGATGGGAATTCTTATTTAACCACAGTTGGAGAGTGACAGTGTGTCGGGGATGATGGGAATTCTTATTTAACCACAGTTGAAGAGTGACACTCTTCAACTGTGACCACCTTACAAGCTTTGCTAAAAAAAATATGTGGAATGGTAGCCAACAAGTTAACCAGTGTGTGCCCTCTCAATTTTATGTGAAAATGTCAAGGAAATATTTTGCTTTGTAGTGGTTAATATCCTGTCCAAACAACTGAGGGAATATGAGCTTTCTAGAAAGTACTGACAGATATGCCATGTGCAATAAATTTGCATTGTTTTGAAACAAATTTTATTTTTGCAATTAAACATGCAATTTGCTCTGATCTCGAGCTAATGTAGTAAATAATAATGGAATGAAAAATTATTATACAGCATTCTTCATAGATAAGAGCACACACATGGTCTGTGGCCATACATAGCCCCAACGAGATATGAATAAGAACACAAATGACACAATTTAACAGTATGTGTCCAGTAGTGAGGTACAAATCAGGAATAACTTAAACTGCACCAAACCCTAACCCACAAAGCCTTGAACCCCCTGCCTCGACACTAACCCGCACACAACCCCTACCTGCATTTTCCTGCTTTGTAGGCTTCTTCAGTATGTGGCTCTGATTCAAAAAGACTTCAAAAAACTTCCCCAGTTGAATCAGCATTCAACCTGAACATGCAATAATCACCCAAATTTCAACCCGAACCCACCCGATCCCCAGGTTTTGGGTCAACTCACGCAACACTAGTGTCTACCAGTAACATCAAAGTATGAGCTATGAGAGGCTCGACTCTGGGGAGACCTACTGACTAGTTGAGCAGTGCCCCAGCTGCCATTCAAATGGGTGCACTTGTAACATGGTATGTAAAAATGGGCCCTGTCAACTTTGAATACCAGTTGTAAATCTGTTTATTGTATTATAACAGCCTTGTACAGGGAGGTCCCAGAGGGTTCTGATGGTATCTATGACAGACTGTATTCAGTTACTAATACCTCCTGTAGGCAGTTGCTGACATGCCACTGATTTTTATCAGAAGATGCTCAGGTTACACCATATCTGCACTCAAACAATGCTTCACAGTTTATATTTCAAACTTCATCTTTTCTTCTCCTTTAAGGAATTATGGGTGGGGATATGCAAATGATTCCTAATGTTCCTGTGGCCAATTATGCATTCAGAATCAGGTTAAGTAGCTTAGATACAGCTTGCACAGGTATGGGACCTTTTATCCAGAATGCTTGGAACCTGTGGTTTTCAGGATAAGAGATCTTTCAATAATGCAGAATCATTAAAGTTTGAATTACAAATTTGCAAAAAATCGCATTAAATACAAAAATTTCTGATGTGCGTTAATTTTGAGAAAAATATTGAGGTACGATCCGAGAGTTATGAAATTTTCGTATCCGAACGAACACAAACGGCGGGAAAACCTTTCTGACTTTGATCCTTCTGTGCATGATTTTGGACGCCTCCCATAGGACTCAATGGCACTCTGCAGTTCCAACCTGGCCCAAGGAAAGTCTCCCATAGGGCTCAATGGCACTCTGCAGCTCCAACCTGGCCCAAGGAAAGTCTCCCATAGGGCTCAATGGCACTCTGCAGCTCCAACCTGGCCCAAGGAAAGTCTCCCATAGGGCTCAATGGCACTCTGCAGCTCCAACCCGGCCCAAGGAAAGTCACAATACCACAATACAATTTTTTTCTGTTTGTAACCAATCATACATTGATAAATGGGCCCCTAAGTCTGCTAAAAAATGTTAAAATATTTATTAGCTCAATAGGATTGTTTTGCCTCCAGTAGGGATAAATTACATCTTAGTTGGGATCAACTACAAGGTTCTGTTTTATTATTACAGAAAAAAGGGAAATACATTTTAAAAATGTAACTATTATTTGATTAAAATTGAGTCTATAGGAGATGGACTTCCTATAATTTGGAATTTTCTGGATAATGCATTTCCAGATAACAGATCCCATAACTGTAATTTAGAGCCATGCATCCAAACTTGTTCAGGGCCAGGGTCGGACTGTGGGGGGGTGCGGGGGACGCGGCCTGTGGGGGCACCTTGGGGGTGTGGGGTCCATGGGGTATCAGCCCTGGTGTGCCCTGCATCCCCCAGTCTGACCCTGTTCAGATCTTATTAGATCTCAACATGTATGGATAAAGCAGCATGCAGCGGTAGTGCCACAGAGTGTTATAAGTAAGTCTGCAATAGGACTACAACATTAATTCCTTTTATGAAGGGGATGCCTTCATTGTAAAGGGTGGGGAAAGGCAATTTCTTTAGTCTTTACAGAACTACTACTCAGCAGCTTAAACACACCAACTCTGCTGGCCATTAGATTGCCAAATGCTACCTATACCAGCAAATGCCATGGCAAGCAAGTATGCTAAGGTGTGTATTCTTAGTGACCCCTAAAATACACAGGATAATTAATGTTGAAGTTATGTTTAAAAAAATAATATCCTGTTAAAAAAAACCCTCAAGGATATTTCTGGAATAAATCAGCTGCAAAATCCAATTTGCAGGGAGAACAGATGGTCTTACACACCAGCATACTCTTGACAGTCTATGGATTTCCATGTGCACTATGTTCAGCATGATACATATTGTATTTGCCAATGGAACTTTGCTTCCATATAGTTGTTTTCTCATTAAAATACTGATTTTGCAGCCAAGGAGTGAAACATTTGTTTTGCTGAGAGCAGTCTGAGCTCTGTGTTCCCTTGGGCTGGAAACAAGCAGAGCCCACACTAGGTTAGCCTGCCTTGCACAGGAGGATGTCAGTATTTCCAGTCCGTATGGGGAAATAAACTCCTGGAGAGAGAGACAGAGCCATTTCCTTTCTAGGATCAGAAGGGGAAAGCCGGATATTTCTGCTGAAGTTAATGTAACAAAAGTTAAAGAACTAGTCAGTCTTCAGGGATTTCTGAACTTTTTTGGCTTGGACTTAACCTCCTTATCTTGGTATAGACCAATAGTATCAAAACATGGTCATAAGGAACCAGTGTGACTTACATGCAGTGGTGTATACGTCAGCTAAGTATATAAAAGGGGAAATGCAATAAGCATAGCACTACGAAACAAGACAGAAAAGAAGGAGATACATCAGTTCAGAAATCCAGTCATGTGGTTGCTGGTCCCTATAATACTATTATGATGTACCCTAGTTAGGTTTAATTTCACTCTAGACATATTGTTCAGGGAACAGATTATTGTACTGGTGCTTGGGCAGGTGAAAAAGACATATAGAGAGCTGCGGTTGCAGGAAGTAATTTAGATATTACAAGTAATGTATAACAGGCGAGCTAGAGATCCTGCCTAGCCTTTGTATTGTATAACAGACCAAATAGTAATACTATTGGATCTGTACTGAACGTCAGCTTGGCTACTGCACATGGTGTCCTCAGCAAGCCAGAGAGTGTACAGTGTATGCACCTGTCAGTTTTACATGGCAGATTCACTTGCTTATACATCATAATTTAGCCTTATAAATGGAATGGCAATGTCTTGTTGATGAAGTGCCTGTACACTGGCCTTGTTTGAATAAGAAATCGCAATTTTGGGTTAAAGTGATTTAACTCTGTAATAGATAATAAAGATTTTATTTACTGCTAAAGGAGAACTAAAGCTCAGCTAAGAAGTAGGCCGGAAATGTTGTACATTATGTATTGGGCTCCTGTACCAGCCCAAGGCAGTCACGGCCCTTTAGCAGGGAAGATCTGTGCCTCTAAATCCCCACAGTAACCCTCCATCTTCTTTTCAGCTGATTCACTGTACATGCTCTGTGCTGCTGTCACTTACCTGAGCTTAGGGACCAACTTGTGACAACCTCTAAGCTTAGCTTCCCAACAGCTGCACACTGAGCATGTTCACTGTCCCAGACACTTCTAACAGAATCCAAGATGGGGAGCTCCTGTGACAACTGTTAAGACCTATATCATTACTACTATAGAGATGCTGAAACTTTAGGCTATAAAATTAATATAAGAATATAAAACATGGCATTTCTAGCCATATTAATTTTTGATGCGGCGGCATGAAGAAAGAAGAAGACTACTCTCTCACAGCTACCCATGGCTGGTGCTGTTATCTCCAAACAGGAACACCAGCGGGGGGGTGGGTTTCAGGTAAGCGATTACAATCACTGGGGGTGCCTAACATTTTTGCTTATACCTTTATACCTTATACCTTTTCTTCTCCTTTAAGGCTGTTTATTAAACCAATGCAGAGTATTACTTTTAGGTTGGCTTTAACAGCAACAACAATAAAAAATTAATTTTAGACTTTTAGAATTAATACATATGTCTGCAGTGCTTAATGCGTAAGTGCCCTTTCCCCAGGAGAGTTGTGAATGATAGCACATACTCACACAGAGCAACTGGAATGTTTGCTATATTACTATAGCTGACCACCACTGTATTATCAGCACCCATTCATTGCATCCATGACAGGGGAAGAACTATCTATATAAAGCATTTGCCTTGTCTGACAGCTGTGGGTATTTAAATCATTAGATGACATTTTTAAACTCATCACCCTGTGTTTGTCTGGTGACGGAATAAAGGTCTGCTGGTGACTGAAGGGTATTTGCACAAACACAAGCAGTTACAAGAAACAGGAAGCTGCAACTAAAAGGAAAAAACAACCCATATTTTAAATCCCATGTCCTGTTTCACTCACAGTCTGGGGGCGGGGGGGTTAGTAGCCTAGGAAATATTATAAATATTATACTGTATGTAACCCTGTATTGACCTTAATGTGCCTTCTGTCTAAGTGGTGGAGGAATAGAGATGGTGTTCTACAACTATACCTTTCTGCTGCCAAAAAGAAATGAATAGTACACCAGTGGTTCTTGAAAAAGGTTTAGTGTAAAAGACACCACAGAGTTTACTCACAGTACCAGCTGAGGTAGTAAGTGTTGTACAGTCAGATACAGTCATCGAGAGAGCTAGCAATTGTGGAGCTGCTTGGTAAATTTAGGATACCCCTTTAGGGAAATGTCTCCAGTGGAAACTGTTCATGGAGTGATACACTACAGCAAAATTCTACATTTCATCATCAGCTAATTTTGTCTTGAAACTGCATCGGAAATTTGAAAGGAAAAACTGCCCATTTAATGTATTTGGAGAAAAAAATTGCGTTCATTAAAAAAAAGTTGCAAGTGTAAAAAAAGAAAAAAAGGTCACTGCAAAGTTGCTTAGAATTGCATTTTATTTAATTATGCAAACAACAAAAAATGGGTGGAGATCCCCTATAAGATGCAGAGCGCTGCTGGCTGTTTGTGGCAGCATAGCTTTCCTAGCCCTAATAATAGCCTATAAAAAATGAATGTGGATGTAATAGAGAAAATTGTGTTGCATGTGAGCAAGTGTGGCAAACTGCATTGGAGGGGATTGAACAGTGGTGTAGGTGAAAGTATTTTTGTAGCAAAGGAAATGTATAAAACGTACGTGTGATGAAGGAGATGACCCGTAATATTCTACATAAAGCACATTATAGCCCATCAAATATATATTAGATGAGGTATTTAGAATCCTCTTGTTGTCCTGTGTGTGGCATGGAGTAAGCCAGGGGTCGGGAACCTGTTTGGCTGAGAGAGCCATAAACACCACATATTTCGAAATGTAATTCCGTGAGAACCATACAATATGCTTAAGCCGGGGCCTTGATTTGCAACTGCCTGTGGAGGACAATGCGGCTTCAGGTCTGTTCGGCCGCAGATGCTGCGGGGCAAGGTAGGGTGGGTCCCAAGGATGCAGGATGCAATGCGGAGGAGGGCGTGGCCGAACAGACCTGAAGCCGCATCGTGCCCCCCGTTATTTTTTTATTAAAGATTTGGCAGTGAGCAAGATGCAGCCATCAAAAGAGCCACATCTGGTTCACAAGCCATAGGTTCCCTACCCCTGGAGTAAGCTGATCATTACCTCTAGGACTGTAGAGAAATTGAACTGTTTGGGAAACAAAATTAAAAATAAGCTATGGATAAATTATCAAGTGGTTTTATCTTTAACACATGAATGGGACAATCATCTACTTAGTAGCAAAAAAATATATGTAAAATCTGACTAAACTAAATTATTTCTAGCTTGTCAGTCAAATGGATTGGATAGATTTAAAACAAAGTAAATACCCACAAAGTAATACTTCAAGATATGGGGAAGGCACTTCCCAATAATACAGAAATAAACCTATATGGAATTGTAACCAATTGATGTTTGTCTGTGCCTAAAACACTATCTACCTGTGCACCCATGATTAAGGCCTTGGAGCTCATTTGACTCTACAAGGTTTTGTCTGCCGAAGTATTTTATTGAATGAATTGACTATTGCATTCTATTTGGCCCAGCTGGTTCTCAACTTCTATCCATATGGTGAACACATAGACACACTGACTACCACACAAAAAGAAATTTCAGAGAATTTCATTTTTTCCCATTTTATTCCATCAAAAAGTGACATAATATCAGTGTCATAATACCCCATTTTGTGGTAAAATATAAAACCAGCGAGCGGCATTATGCATTATATAATGGTGGGACCACCAAATGCGGTGCAAAAACTTAAAATAGAGGGGATATAAAACTGAGGTTTCAGTGTATTTGACTGGATAGGTTTTTGGCCCCAAATACAAACTGGTTGAGAGTGATTAACTCACCTGAAAAAAAAATCAGTCACCTTGGATAGGGGCCCTGTAATGTTTTAACCAAATATGCAGGGTTTTGGAGGAGGAGGATATCAAGATGGAAGTGAATTCAAATGGTTAAAATGGAAGATGAGAAACACCATTATGAAATCTAGGCTGTACGAATGCAATATAGATTGTGTGCGTGCCCATAGGTTGTCTGCAAACGGCTTCTGTATTTCATTGAGGAATGTGCTCTAAGTGAATGTATGTGGAAGTGTATTTTTTGTTTTCTTTTTTTTTTACCCATACTTTTATGCTTTGCTTATATGTTTAGCAGTACCCTCCAGCTTAGTTGCGCTGCTTAAACTTCAGATGGTAGATCGACGTGAGTGAAGGATTTAATGATTCACAGACATTTTGCATAATGGATGTGGGAAGATGCTTTAATACCCGTATTGTATCAGGATTATCCCACTGATGGAGAGATGTCAGAGTCTCTGGCAACACCTGGTGCATTTCTGGTAAATGCTTACACTCAATAGGAAAGAGGAAAAGAAGATGAAGACCAGTCTGCAAGAGAAAGTAACAGTGCATGGCCAGCTCCAGTAGAAGTACAGATTGCTCAGGGCTCTCAGTAACAGAACTGAATGAAATGATTAATGAGGAGCTGGTCCAGTAAGAAAGCTGCATGTCTGCATGCTCCCATATAGATTGTAAGCTCTACGGGGCAGGGACCTCCATCCTCTTGTGTCTTTGACTCTTAACTTATCACAGCTGTATTTATCTTGTATCTATCTGTATTTATTGTTGTACTTTGTATTTATCTATTATCTTAATAATCCCGTTTGTATTAATGTATTCTACTATACAGCGCTGCGTACATAAGTAGCACTTTATAAATAAAGATATACATACGTACATGTGATACCTGGTGACAATAAGGTAGATCAATAAGGCGAGTCAGAGACCATGGTAGCGGAGCTCAGTGTTGCCTACAAGGAAAGTTGAGTACCTTTGCAGCTATGTTCCCTCTAAATGTGTGTTTGTGCAATCACACACAAAAATGCAATAAGAATTAGAAAAAGGTTTGGTGGCTCCTTTTTAACTCCTAGTGCAGTTGTTTTATTGTCCAGCTCATTACTGCAGTCCCTGGGACACAGGTGCACATTGCGTGTCACTAGAGCTGTACTAAACTAAAACACTCAAGACATTTTCTGTAAAGTCTAGCTTTGCTAATCTATAATATAAAAACGACTCTCTCTGTAACCAAGATGGGCTCAGGTTACACTGTATACAATAGCAGCAGCACTCATCCCACCAGTATTGTTCATTTGGTTTCAGTGTACTACATTACACTGTATAATCTTCTCTAGATCAGGCAGGGTACATTAAGAATTAAACATGAATCAACCAATATACTGCTGCCAAAACAAGCACAATTCTATGGCATAACATCATACCAGTCTTAAAGGATATGAACATGATTTCATTTTGACAGTGATATGAAGAAACAGAGTCTCTTTTTCTGCCTGTTGTCCTCTCTCTTTTCTTGCCTCAGTAAGGGGTATAGAGAAAATGCATACTATCACGTTTCCACTCTGAAATGCACTGTGCACTAACAAGCTTGCCTGTTGGTGCATACTGTTGTCACAGCACAAAGAAGCAAACCACTGTTTCTTTCCCCCATGCAGATATGCCGGCAGATATGACTTGGCCCGAAAGTTTGCCCAAGGTGAAACGATAATCTAAAGCTGTTTTCCATTGTTTGGTCCATTATTTGGCACTGCTTCTGTACCAAGGCAACCACAACCCTTTAGGGACAATCTGTGCCCCCAAAGATGCCCCAGTAGCTCCTCAAATCCTTTTCTGCTGATTTACTGCACATGCTCTGTGCTGCTGTCAGTTACTCCACTTAGGGACCAATGCACAATATACTGTATATATAGAATATAAATGTCACTATATAAGGCTGGTTAGATTAATTATGATTATTAATACATGGCAGCTTTAAAACACTTTCCATGAAAATTAAATAATCAGACCTGTAGTATCAGTTTATATGACGGGCAAACTCCATTTTCTGCTTGATAATTTGCAACAACCCCTGAGTTTAGCTTCTCAACAGCTGCCCAAAGCCCACTGAGCATGTGCAGTGTCACTGACACTTTAAACAAAATCCAAGATGTTGCGCTCCTGTGACAACTACTGTAGAGATGCTGAACTTTTAGCCAGGTACAGTAAATTCAGTAAATAAAAAATGCCATTTCAAATGATTTTTTTTTATCATTGTTAGGGCTTAGTTCTCCTTTAAGGCTACAGCACACAATTTAATTCTTTAAAATTCTATGATCCCTTCTTTGTGGCAACAGTTTGTGGCAGGCTCTTTCCTTCATACAAAAAAGATAACACTGGATTTCTAATTTCATGCGTTCTTAACATGCATCAAAATCATATTAAAAAAGAAATGAAAAATCTGTCTGTGTGCTTGTGCATAACCTGGAACAGGAAATGCGTTGTTTGTAATGCAGTTCAGTTTCATTAAACTCTAAAGGCGCAATTGGTTTTACATTTTGTTGGAAAGTGAAAGAAAATGACACGAGAATAAGAGACAACAGAAAATCTTGTTGGCGATATGAAACTGGAATGTCATATTTATTGTCATTCCCATCTACTGGTTCATAAATCTTTCTTTAACAAACTGGATCCACTTGGCTGTGCTGGCAGGTACAGTACATTATATTAATAAACAGCCCCAGATGCAGCTGAACCGCAGTGCTCAACAGAACTGAGGCAAGTGACAGATCATATCACTCTGCTAAAGTGGAACTCAATCCCTCATATAGTCAATACTTTCAGCTACACTGCAGTGAATGGTTCTAGGTTATATGAATGTATGTCTGATGTGACAGTGTAAACATCAGGGATGTCCATCATAGACAAGCAATTGGGAGACAAAGGATGGACAACCCTGCCATAGCTTATAAACAAAAACCTAGTTACTGACAAAGAACAAACCATATTGTTATTATTAGAGTGGGTATATCATTAAACCAACTGCTAAGGAAACTCTTGGGTAAAGTGCTTATAGACCAAGTCAGAATTCAGACACCACAATGTTTTGCAAGACATTTTGAATACATATTTGAAAACACATTTTAAAAGGACTAACAGACTAAGACTGCCTAAAAACGAAAGTGCAGCTATCTGCTTATTTGTACCTGACATGCGGATTCCACTCTGAACTGTTCTCCTAGAGCCCCTGCAATAAAATTGGCACTGATTTTTTTTTCATGTTGCCTTAGAGAGAAAAAGACTTCAGCTAAATGATGAGTTTAGAAATGTATTTAATGCTATTTTGCAGCTTATTCCTGCTGCAGCACCAATTTATCTTGACCCAAGCTGCCTCCGACTTGAAACAGCAGCTTTTTTTTACCTCTGACGTATCCTGTAGTAGCAGGACTGCGTACACGTGCGTAGAAAAGTAATACAAGAACATGTGCTTCAGGATTCATGCTGGGGAGAATTAGACTGTTCATCTGAGGTCTGATGAAAGGAGAGAGTGAATTCTGGGTCCTCTGGGTACTGCAGCTGTAGGTTTTCATTTGCAATGTAGTATGTTCCCGTAAATTCGGAAAAGTAAAGACCAATCTCAGGGTGGCGGATTTCTTTTGGTGACGGATGGGGCTCAAGATTCTCTGCAGCCACAAAGGAGAAAAACCATAACAGAGTTCAGCAGATTATTTTGATTTAGATCAGCAGGTGATCATTAAAGGAATAGTAACACCAAAAAATAAAATTAAAATATAATGTACTGTTGCCCTGCACTTGTAAAAGTTGTGTGTTTGCCTCAGAAAGACTACTATAGTTTATATAAATACCCTGCTCTGCTGTGTAGCCACGGGGGCAGCCATTCAAGCTGGAAAAAGGAGAAAAGGCACAGGCTACATAGCAGATAACAAATAAAGGCTGTGGAATATAAAGGAAGTCTATGCAACTTGTCTGTTATCTGCTATGTAACCTGTGCCTTTTCTCCCCCGTGGCTACACAGCAGGGTATTTATATAAACTATAGTGGTCTTTCTGAGGCAAACATACCAGTTGTACCAGTGCAGGGCAACAGTACATCATATATTACTTTGATATACTTTAATTTTTTTGGTGTTACTGTTTCTTTAATATGTATTTGTTTAGAATTAGGGAGCAGTTAGTTTGCCACTTGCCTGGCTCCGGTTGGTTTAACCCATCCTTATTTGAGCATCAATAGTGACATATTATGTAAAATGCACAGGAACAAGCTGGACACAGTTGGCTTAAATAAAAAAGTAAACCCACAAACAAATTGATATAAAATTGCTCAGAGACTGTTCCAAGCAGTTTTTATATGTTAACAGCTCCTGTTCATTTTGGCCACCTGGCAATAGTGGACTGAAAATAATTTTGTTATTAAGGAGCGTCTTCTGATGTTGCTCTGTTCAGCAAATATTAAGTTAGTAACCAGAGAAGAGTCATCGGACATTTGTTTCAATTAAAAAAAATAAATTTTTTAACACTCTTCAGGAAAGTGCAATTCCAGCTTTCTGGTTCTTAAGAGCTGTTTATAAGAACTGACCAGTCCACTCATAAGCCCTCTATATAAATCAACCCTTGCCATCTACCAGCTGCTGTTAGGCTCTGAGACAAACCATACCTAATTATACAGAGGCTTACCTGTGGACTGGCTATTTGTTTTAAGCAGTTTGTACCAACCAGGAAGCTGGATCGGGGGATAGGTCTAATCAGGTCAACAGCGCACCTTTAATAACTGTTTTAAACAATACCAAAAATAATGTATTTAGCTGAATGGCCCTTTCAATAATCAACAAATAATGTTTATACTACAAGCTACATAGTAGTGTCCCACCCTCTTTTCATTAAGAGGATATAAATACCAAGACTAACCAAACTTAAATGGGATGGAAACTGGACTGTAACTTCATCCCTCTATATATATTTACATTTAGTCAGCTATGATGCTTTGATCACTCTAATGAAAGGGTGAAACATGTTGGAAAACATGTTAGTGATACACAGTTCTAAGCTAAACTCTTATATGCTTAAATAAAGATATATTTATTATCTGGAACTGAAATGTCCTCTGTCCTCCAAATAGCCTAGTGCTCTGAATATGACTGGCGCCATCGTTCCTGTGCCCACCTTGTGCTACATAACTGCAGGAGCCATCTTCCAGCAACACGTTATAAAATGCTTGGTCAGCTCCTTGAGACAAGCTGTGTATATCCATGTTGTCAATCCAGTCTGGTGGCATCATGCAAAAAGGATCCCAGCCAAAAATGACACCGCTGTAATCATACCTAACCAGTCAGAAGTTGGAAAGAAATGCAGTTAATATTGTTCTATAAAAGTAGAAACAGAGTGAAAGTAAGAGTGGTTGAAGAAAAAATATTAAAAGGGACAAAATCTAGAGAACGAGACCATAGTGCAATGGATAATGTTGTGAGACAGGGAAAAAATATGAGAAATGAAGATTCAAATTCAAATTATTTAAAGAAGTAGTTCACATTTAGCTGGCCTTTTTAGTATGTAGTATATTAGAAGACAATTTCATTTTTTAATTTGTTTTTAAATGATTGAGCTTTTTTGTTCAGCAGCTTTATAGTTTGGACTTTCAAAAACTATCTAGGGCTGATGGGGTTCAATTTCCCCTTGAAACCAGTTAGTGGTCTGAATAAGAGAGACTGGAAGATGAACAGGAGAGGGCCAAAATAGAAATATAAATATTAAAAAGTAAAAACAACAATCAAATTGTAGCTGCTTAGAGCAATCATTTGTATGGTGCATTTAACTTGCAAGCTGGAAACAGGAATAAATAATAATAACAACACATATTTAAAGCTCCAACATATTCCACAGTACCGTAAAATAAATGGGTATATGCACTGAATGTACAGATTTCCATATTAAACAACCAATAACTGAATAAGGATTAATCATGAGGAAGCTCAGCCAAGTACTGTAGTCAGCTCCTAAATTAAAGTCTGTATAAACATAATGTGTGATGAGTGATATTTTGGGATTAGCCCTACATTTGTTAACACCATCCTGGGCACAAATTAAAGAAAGAATCAGCATTTGTCTTTGAATTTGCCCTATGTTTCCACAGGGCAATGGCACACGGAGATTTGTTGCCCATGGCAAAAATGTGTTACTGTGGGTGACAAATCTGAAAATGCTATCTCCTTATCTAATATTTGAACTGCAGCAAGTAAATAACATTATTTACAATTTGGCTTAATCACAGGGAAAATGGTTTTTTTTTGCATTTTCCTGAGATTAAGCCCAATATGTGGACAATATATAGAACAATAATATTTAGAGTAGAACCCCATTTTACATTTTTGTAAATGGTGTAAAATCTGGGAAATGCATTATGCATTACATTTTGTATATTATTTTATAATATATTTTGTATATTATATTTTATTAATACTTAAAATCAGGGTATACAAAAATATGTATTTTTAATTATTTAGTATTATAAATATATATTTAGAAAATGCCAAAATAAAGCTAATACACTATTTATGAGCATGAAAGCAAGTGAAGCACACTGAAGACAGAAGTATTTGCCTCTACCTACCTCTTGTGCCGGACAACAAGCCCTATGGAGTAGGAGACTTGGTTCTCATTGGACCGCAGTTTGCAATCAAGTGCATTCTCTTCTTTCCGTTTCTCTATATGCACCAGAGTATGCTGGACTAGGTAAGCAACAGCACCATGCTGTGAAGGGTCCAGTGCCTGGATGTTCTGCAGGATGTCCAGGACCTTCAAAGAGTAAGTTATTTCATGGTCACTGCATGGCTACAAAAGTCATCATATTTGACATACAGTGGAATCCATTCTGGTAAAAATTAGTAGCTGTAATTTTACTATACTTTTCCTGTGGGTTAATGTACAGTTTATTTGTACCTTTTCTGGCCATATTCCTAGGTGGAAGTACAGCCTGGCCTGGAGGAGCAGGTGCTGAACACTGTCTGGGTACATCACTAGGTAAAGCTCCAAGGACACTCTGAGCAGCATAAAGCTCCGGTCTTTGCTTTCCCTTGGAAAAAAACAAAAAACGAAGTACAAATTTAAGTTTACAAAACCTTCCATCCAAATTACAGTTTGTATTTATATCCAGTAGTAAGTATTCAATATTTTGGTGTATACAATAGGGATGTGCAATCTTTACCACCCAGCTGCTGCTGAATTATACTTACATCCAAACCAATGCAAGAAAACAGTCTGTTAGATGGACATAGAGGTGTAGTTCAACAACAGCTCGAGGGCCACAGGATGTGTAACTGATTTATTAAACTTTTTCCTTCTTGGAGACGGGCCCACAACAGTATTAGCCTGGTTACATATGACATTAGTAGCCTGGCAGTAATTGCAAGAATTGTGCACTTGGCTTGCAAATCATTTTTAAATCACAGCTTTGGGCAGCTTTAATGTTTTAAGCAACACACTAATGGCCTGAAACAAGAATTTATATATATCAGTGATTTTGCCAAGTCTATGCAGGTTTTTCTGCATACACTGCATTTCTATAAAAAGGTACAATAATAAATGGGTTGAAACGAAAGGTTGATTCTGAATAAATAACTGCATTTAATGGGCCTTTCTTAAGGATGTACCGTAAGAATGACTTCCTGTTGGGCAGCAGCCCATGATGGCTGGACAATGCAGATGATTAAACAGTGCACAAAAGTATAATTGTATTGTGTGTTACACAGATAACAGTGATGAAATGTTCAGTGTTGGCAGCATTTGCAGTTTGTTAAGTCCAAACCCTAAATTTTGCAGTTAATATGCTCTCTAAAACAACTTGAAAACATCTACATCCTGTGCTGAGCTGTCCTTTCATGTTTAAATGCCTACGATTTATAAGGCTTGCAGCAAATAAAAATGAGCAATATTACGCATTATTCTGCCACACAATTATTCACAGGGATTTGCTGTGTATCCATACCTTTTGCCAAGGTTGAGAAGGTTTCCCACCATGCGCTGCATGACTTCCTTGGTATTGACAGCTGCATAGAATTCTTCTGTTACATGTTGCCCAATCATGCATTCACACTCTTTTGCAGTCAGGCGTCTGCCCCCACCAAATGCATCAACATAAAGATAGTCTGAGATGTTCGAACTCCTAAAGATCAGACTCACAGTAAGAGGGGTCACAGTTCCTAATACAGTTAGTAAAATGTGAAAGAAAGCCACAATAATGTACTAGGCCATTTTGCTGCATTTACAGATGTAGGTAATACTCTAATACAGGGGTCTCCAACCTTTATTTCTTGTGAGCCATAGTCAAATGTAAAAAAACTTGAGGGATGATTCACTAAGGTGCGTTTATAGCATGCGTTAAAAATTTTATTGCATCTTATTTTTCGCAACTTAATGCACAATTCACTAAAAGGATACTTGCGTTAATTTAGATGCGATGCTGTTTGCGTTATTTAAGTTGTGAAGGCTATTTTCGTGTGGTATTTGACGCAACGCGTGCTAATTAACGCAGCATGCATAAATTGCCGCCACGTGCTAAAAAAATGCACGCTATATTAGCCATACACGCCATTACTTTCGGAAAACTACTGTTCTGAAGATGACCATTTCCCTGCAAACTGGAGGCTACTTCACTCTAGGGCCAACACAGACTTGAATAAATCCCACTGCAAAGTCCATATTGTGTTGCCAAAAGTTCATGAACCTCCTGCCCCAAGTAGGTGTTAATTTTCGCACAGACTAATGCGCGTCTATGTGTTTGTGAATCATGTGTTAGTATTATTTCTGCGCGAGAATTAACGCAATGCGTTAAAATAACCAGGGCTGTGGAGTCGGAGTCAATTTTGGGTACCTGGAGTCGGAGTCGGCAAAAAATGAACCGACTCCTACTAAATTTAAATGGGAATAAAAAAAAAAAAAAATAAAGCAAGTTTAAATGTCCCAGTTCACAAACAGTCATAATTAATTACTTCTCTGCTATAAGAATAAAGCCCAATGCACGCAGTGCATAAACGAACACGTTGAGCGACCATGAAGCATGCTTTTCATGCGTGTATACGTGAAGGGAATGGATAGTCAATAGTTTAAAGGAACAGCAACACCAAAAAATGAAACTGTATAAAAGTAACTAAAATATATTGTGCTGCTGCCCTGCACTGTGTGTTTACTTCAGAAAATCTACTATAATTTATATAAATACCCTGCCGTGTAGCCCCGGGGGCAGTCATTCCTGCACTGGTACAGCTGGGGTATATGCTACAGAAACCCTACTATAGTTTAAATAAATACCCCGCTGTGTAGCCCCGGGGGCAGCCGTTCCTGCACTGGTACAGCTGGGGTGTTTGCTACAGAAACCCTACTATAGTTTATATAAATACCCTGCTGTGTAGCCCCGGGGGCAGCCATTCCTACACTGGTACAGCTGGGGTGTTTGCTACAGAAACCCTACTATAGTTTATATAAATACCCCGCTGTGTAGCCATGGGGGCAGCCATTCCTGCACTGGTACAGCTGGGGTGTTTGCTACAGAAACCCTACTATAGTTTATATAAATACCCCGCTGTGTAGCCCCGGCGGCAGCCATTCCTGCACTGGTACAGCTGGGGTGTTTGCTACAGAAACCCTACTATAGTTTATATAAATACCCCGCTGTGTAGCCCCAGGGGCAGCCGTTCCTGCACTGGTACAGCTGGGGTGTTTGCTACAGAAACCCTACTATAGTTTATATAAATACCCCGCTGTGTAGCCCCAGGGGCAGCCGTTCCTGCACCTATAAATACCCCGCTGTGTAGCCCCGGGGGCAGTCGTTCCTGCACTGGTACAGCTGGGGTGTTTGCTACAGAAACCCTACTATAGTTTATATAAATACCCCACTGTGTAGCCTCGGGGGCAGCCATTCCTGCACTGGTACAGCTGGGGTGTTTGCTACAGAAACCCTACTATAGTTTATATAAATACCCCGCTGTGTAGCCCCGGGGGCAGCCGTTCCTGCACTGGTACAGCTGGGGTGTTTGCTACAGAAACCCTACTATAGTTTATATAAATACCCCGCTGTGTAGCCCCAGGGGCAGCCGTTCCTGCACCTATAAATACCCCGCTGTGTAGCCCCGGGGGCAGTCGTTCCTGCACTGGTACAGCTGGGGTGTTTGCTACAGAAACCCTACTATAGTTTATATAAATACCCCGCTGTGTAGACATGGGGCAGCCATTCCTGCACTGGTACAGCTGGGGTGTTTGCTGCAGAAACCCTACTATAGTTTATATAAATACCCCGCTGTGTAGCCATGGGGGCAGCCATTCCTGCACTGGGTCAGCTGGGGTGTTTGCTACAGAAACCCTACTATAGTTTATATAAATACCCCGCTGTGTAGCCCCAGGGGCAGCCGTTCCTGCACTGGTACAGCTGGGGTGTTTGCTACAGAAACCCTACTATAGTTTATATAAATACCCCGCTGTGTAGCCCCAGGGGCAGCCGTTCCTGCACCTATAAATACCCCGCTGTGTAGCCCCGGGGGCAGTCGTTCCTGCACTGGTACAGCTGGGGTGTTTGCTACAGAAACCCTACTATAGTTTATATAAATACCCCACTGTGTAGCCTCGGGGGCAGCCATTCCTGCACTGGTACAGCTGGGGTGTTTGCTACAGAAACCCTACTATAGTTTATATAAATACCCCGCTGTGTAGCCCCGGGGGCAGCCGTTCCTGCACTGGTACAGCTGGGGTGTTTGCTACAGAAACCCTACTATAGTTTATATAAATACCCCGCTGTGTAGCCCCAGGGGCAGCCGTTCCTGCACCTATAAATACCCCGCTGTGTAGCCCCGGGGGCAGTCGTTCCTGCACTGGTACAGCTGGGGTGTTTGCTACAGAAACCCTACTATAGTTTATATAAATACCCCGCTGTGTAGCCATGGGGGCAGCCATTCCTGCACTGGTACAGCTGGGGTGTTTGCTACAGAAACCCTACTATAGTTTATATAAATACCCCGCTGTGTAGCCATGGGGGCAGCCATTCCTGCACTGGTACAGCTGGGGTGTTTGCTACAGAAACCCTACTATAGTTTATATAAATACCCTGCTGTGTAGCCCCAGGGGCAGCCGTTCCTGCACTGGTACAGCTGGGGTGTTTGCTACAGAAACCCTACTATAGTTTATATAAATACCCCGCTGTGTAGCCCCAGGGGCAGCCGTTCCTGCACCTATAAATACCCCGCTGTGTAGCCCCGGGGGCAGTCGTTCCTGCACTGGTACAGCTGGGGTGTTTGCTGCAGAAACCCTACTATAGTTTATATAAATACCCCACTGTGTAGCCTCGGAGGCAGCCATTCCTGCACTGGTACAGCTGGGGTGTTTGCTACAGAAACCCTACTATAGTTTATATAAGTATATATAATATATAATAATATAATATATAATGTATATAAGTAAGCTGCTGTGTAGCCATGGGGGCAGCCATTCAAAGGAGAAAAGGCACAGGCACATAGCAGATAACAGATAAAACACTACTGTATTCTACAGAACTTATCTGTTATCTGCTAAGTAACCTGTGCCTTTTTTCCAGCTTGAATGGCTGCCCCCGTGGCTACACAGCAGCTTATTATATACATTATAGTTTTACTGTAGCAAACACACCAGTTTTACCTGTGCAGGGCAACAGTGCATTATATTTTCATTACTTTAAAGCTCTTTTATTTTTTGGTGTTACTGTTCCTTTAAGACTGAAGCTTTAAAACATTTGAAAAACTGCTGTAATTCAGCTGTAATGTTAGCTTAAACTTTAAACATGACTATGGGATTCTAGGGAAATCATTAGGAGTAGGAGTATAGATAAAACTGTCTATCAGTTTATTATCAGTTCAGTTGTGTTTTAAGTGCCCCTTTCCCTTCCTGGATGTATAAAATACATTGGCATATTAAAAACAGAGGAGTCGGAGTCGTGGAGTCGGAGTCGGAAGTATCAGAAACTGAGGAGTCGGAGTTGGAGAATTTATCTACCGACTCCACAGCCCTGAAAATAACGCCTTGCGATCATGTGTTATTTAGCGCATGCGATATGCGACTTAATGCACGTCATAATACTTTAGCGAACCGCGTGTTTTTTTGCGTCAATTTTAACGCAAAAAAAGCATATGATAAAGCTTATCGCACGTTAGTGAATCAACCCTTTGGAGAGCAACACAAGCATTATAAAAGTTGATGGAGGTGCCAAATAAGGGCTAAGATTGGCTATTAGGCAGCCTCTATGCACACTATCAGCTTACAGGAGGCTTTATTTGGTAGTAAATCTTGTTTTTATTCAACCAAATCTTGCCCCCAAGGCAGGAATTTAAAAATAACTACCTGGTTTTGGGGCACTGAGAGTAACATCCAAGGGGTTGGTGAGCAACATGTTGCCCCTGAACCCCAGGTTGGGGATCACTGCTCTAATACAATTACAATAAGGACTTACTTGTTATAGTAATTATTAGGCCCTAACCACCAATAAACTTAAGTTAGACCATGATATATTTCCATCTGTTCTAACAGAAGCACTTGTCCATGGGGAGCTCAGTTGTATATACAGTGTTTAACAGCATCAGCTAATGTGGCTATTATCACTATTAGGCCCAAGAGAACATTTTTACTATATTTTACAGAGGCATCTGACCCCCACTATTAAGTTTTGAAATACATGACTGATTTGCCTTTAGGTCATTCTGTAGCTTGCTCATTTTATTTGGGAAATGCTGAACCCTATTTGCAACATAACCATTATAAAAAAAATGTGAATAACTATATTGTTTGTATAAGTATAAATAAAATATATATAATTACTGATAATTAAGTAATAACTTATTAATGACAATATTAAAGTCAGGCTATAATATTGTAACCAATAACTGGGTTTGATAAAAGAAAACTGTCATTAAGTCTGAGTGTGCAGATACATTAATATTTATTTACAAAATGTGTAATAAAATGATGCTAAAGGTTTTCTTACCCAGGAGGACCTTGGCACCATCTGAGCATGAAATGATGGGGGAAATTGACAGGCTCAAGCTCCACCCCCAGGTGACTAGCAAGGGTTAAATACAATACGGAGAGGCTGATTGGTATACCAGTCTTGGTGATAAGAACCTTAGCAAAGAAACAAAAAATAAGGTCACATGCAACACCTGGGAAATAACAGGCTGAGGATCATTATAAAAACAACATAAATACAAAGAGTAACATTATTCCCCAGGAAGCCACAACAAGCCTAAGGGCTCTGGTAGATGGGGAGATTAGTTGCCCGTGACAAATTTCCCTTGTTGCGGGCGACTAATCTCCCTGATATTACATCCCACTGGCGAAAATGTAAATTGCGCCACCACGTATGCCATCCCGCCGGCGATTTCGCATTTTCGCAGGTGTGAAGTCATATCGGGGAGATTAGTCGCCCGCAACAAGGGAGATTTGTCGTGGACAACTAATCTCCCTGTGTACCAGAGCCCTAAAGAGCAAAGACAAAGATAGTCACTTAATCCAAAGGTACATTACTGACTAAAATCAGGCAGAACTGCCATACAAAAAAAAAAATTATGCTGAGTTCAATGAGTCAAGAGAAAATGATGAATTTGAGTAACATATTATTTATACAATAAGGGGCACAACATCTTATCTGCACTAGATAATATATTATGTTCTTAGCTATTACAATACCTGAGAACATAAAGTACATAAGGAAAGCTATTTATTTTAAAGACAGCTATTTATACAGTATATGTTCCCTCCAAAGCCATTCTCACCAAACCTGGAAATATCATATCTGTTTGGCAAAAAGGGGAATATAGGAAAGGACAGCCCAACATGGTGGCAGCCACCCCCAATTCACCACACACTATAGAAAGCAGAGAGAATATGAATCCTAAAATCCATCACTTCACAAGAGAACAAGATGAGGGAGGGGTTGCTTTACACTGTGAGCCTAAGAGGGTGGGAAACTGGTCCCAAATAGCACAGAGACAGACCATCATGGTTTCATATTAATCTGTGGAATAGGGTATGTCTATGTAAAAATTAGATTTACATTTATTTTTGAAAGTTCGGATAGTGTTTATGCACCTTTTCTATATAAGCTCAACTGAGTTTATCTCAAAAACAGGGGAGGGCATTGTTTCCCTTCAACTGGTTTGCCATTGACCCGTAGAAAAAGTGCATGAGTGACAGTGTTTGTGTTGTTAAACTAAGCTCGTACAGCTTTAATTTAATTTATTACAATCTCTGTTGACATTGAAATATTGTCCCCAAACTGCCTCCCCCTAAGGGGCCACAAAGCAATGGACAAGGTGCTAAGCCTGAATAACAATTTGGGAGACATTTGGGGCAAATACTTAATAATACTGGAAGCTGCCACTCTTTATTTTATTTGCACACCTTTAATGTTACTGCAGTTATATTACATATATTAACATTTAAAAGTAATTCCTTAAAAAGTACTATTTATGGAAACCAAGTTTTACTTATCCTAGCTTGCTATCTTCTCCTCTAATTGTGAGAATACATAAACCTCAGCCAAAAGCTATATCCACCTATCTCATGTTCCCCTTATCCCTTTTACATTGTACTTAGGAGAACCCTCTTTTTCCATAATCTATTTTTGTATAATGAATGCTCCATAAGCCCTACTGCTAGAACTGACAAATATGTTAGAATATGTTGCATATTGTGGCAAGACACCAGTACTACATATGTCTGTGAAACCTTAAAACTAATGAACTCCTTATTTTCTTTTAAAGCTCCTCTGTATTATTTAGAGAGGTTTATATGATATATATTTATATCTGAAAGCTGAAATACCTGCATTTGCTTTCCATGCATGCTGGTCTGCATTTGCTTACACGGTCAAAGATGTTAAACCATTTTCCAAATACCTGGTGGATGTAGGAATTCAGTGGATTATAGAAATCCGCCACATTGCCCTTGAACATTTGTTCAACAAAGAGGACATGGTTGAGAGAATCCAGAGCCTGTTGCTGCAAATCCACATCTTCAATATAACACATTCCACCTGCACAGTAATTTAATGATATTAAATTCTTAGACAAAATTCAGGTGATCTCAGGATCTATAATGTATTTGCCTAAAGTAGGCCAAAGTGGAACTGCCAAAAGTAGTAGTGTCAAAAGTTTTTGTTATCGTGGAAAGGCAAGAGGCCCTCTGCACTTACCCATAATCAATATATTTAGGAAACTAAAACATTTTGTACATTAAGCTACTAAAAAATACCCTCCACTTTAAACAAAGCATGGTTTGCACTCCCTGCACTTAATGTCCTTATTATATTGATATATTGATTATGGGTGAGTGTAGAGGATCTTTTGTCTTTGTCTGTATGAATTTTGTGGCCATAACCTTATTGCACCCCCAGCTAATGGTTTAAAATTTAGTGGTGAGCATAACTTTCCCTTTTTACTATATATATAGCTATAGTTATAGTATAGTGGAAGCCTAATAAGTCTTTTTCACAAATAGCAGGATAGTAAATGTTATTAGTGAAAGAAAATAGTAGTAGTAAATATCATTATTGAAAATAATGGAACACATTTTAAGCCTCATTTCAATGTCAATTATTTCTACCTATTTACTGTCTGTATAAAGTAGAAATAAAAAGTAAAAAAAAAAAAAAACATTTTTCTGTGCAAATGCAGTTTACTAAATTCAAGCCAACAGTATCGGAGCTTGATATTGAGAGGAAAGCCAAACAGTGCCACCTTCTGGTTAGAGAGACTACAACAGAAAATGTTTTGGATTACTGTATGAAAGTCTTAAATTGTATAACAAAAATATATTACTAAATATTGATACATTACTAATAGAATGCAGACAATTCTGCACATTTATTGTTGCCACTTATACTGTTCCCCAATATCCCCCACACTGCAAAATAACTTTTCAGATGTCTCATAACCTTGCTGCACAATAGATTCTGCAGAGATTCCTCTAGAGTCAGAAAACAGACAGCAATATTAGTATGAAATAAAGACAGTCTGTGCATACCTGCCTGCAAAGACAAGCTGGGATGTCTGGTATTTCTTGCACTTAAAGTAGCTTTAACTTTGATTAGTATACTTTCTATCTGTGCCTGAATTTTCTCAAGACACACATCTTCCAGTGGGTTACAGTATTGGTCAATCAGGACAGCACCTGTGACAGAGAATCAAAAGCCAAACATACAAATAAATACTCACACAAGGACAAGCACTGTTCTATAATACTGCAAAAAAAAAAAAACATAAAAAAACCAACAACAGAAACAACCCAAAATACATACCAAGTATATTAGCACATACATGTACTAAGTTGCTGCAATACCACAGGAAATCAAAGGACGTTATAGCCCTAAATTTAACACAAACCCAATAAATGAATCTAATGGTGAAAATGATTTCTGTTAATTGCCTCAATTAAAAACAAAAATGTAAACAGTGCTTAGAGGACACTGCTCACCAAGGAAGTCTACAGAAGCTGAGGGGCCCAGTACACCCATATTAAGGCAAAAGTCAATAAGCAGACAATTGTGAAATCTGTGGACAGCTCTGACAGCTGTCACCATTTTGTTTAAATCATAGGACAAAGAATATGACTACAGAACTCCCCTGTAAGAATGCTTTAGTACTAAAAGAGGCTTGCATCAGCAAGAGACATTATTACCTTCTAAAATGTCCTGATGCTCTACAGGTTGCTGAAGGAAGTCTTTCAGTCTGCACATTGTTGCTTCCTGGCGCATAAAATACAGGAGCTTCTTTGCGCAGTATTTCAGCGACAAACATTTTCTGTCAGTAAAACATTAAAAGACTCAAACTAAGTTTTCTGAGGTAAGTAGAGGCACAGGACAGTAATTATCCTATGCAGGGATACATCATATTTTTCTATTCTTTCTTTGGCAAATGGACCTCTAGCAATGCCAGTAACTAAGCTCTCTGAAAGGAATTTAGCATTTGCATTATTTCATTTGCAGGCCACAAGATTTTGCAGGCTTCAGATGCCATACACTGTGCATGCCTATACCTCGGTTCCTGGGAGAATATTATTTTGCATTTTTAAATACTTTGGGCTGTGAAATTATTGTTTTTCTACATACACCTCATTGTCTTTGGGTCTCAGAGCAAGGACTGAATTCTAAATCTCCAGCCCAGTCCTAAATAAATTAATGTACTGGGATATTGCATTGTAAGCAACCCCCTGCTGTACATATTTTGCTTTGAATTCAAAACTAGAAGCAAAAAAACAAGTTTTACTGTACCTGTTTTCACTATTCACGATGGCTAATAACTCATCCTCAACAAAATGTGCAGGATATCCAAGACTATCCAGATCATTATAACTTTCACATGGAATGCGCTGTGATAGAGAGACAAACATCTAAAGCATGAAATACATGAATACCAACTGCTCCTAGTTTAATGTATGCATTCCTAATAATATATACCAACACATAATATAACCCAAAACTTACATGGTCATTATACCTGAAAATGCAAATTATGCCTCACTCAGAGGGATATTGGCATACTGTTTTGGCAGTTCCTGGCTATGAAAATGTGCAGTATTTGTCTTTTCTATAGATATTTACCTCTATGGCCACAGCCCCAAGGCATCAGAGTACTCCTCTGGCTGGTATACTGTACACTCTTTTTTGGCGTCTTGTTAAGAGATTATGACACAGTAAATGGGCTAACTGAATTGCAAAAAATAGGATGTGGTCAGAAAAACTGTCTGTAAAGGGAATAATCACTCTGTGTATATATTCGCTCTATTAGAAGGTTCATCTTTACCAGGATCGCATCACCATGTGCATCCTTCACTTTCATCTGCTCATGTGCAAACTTTCCTGTGCTTGTTCCAGAGATAGAGCTGGTTGAAGGGGACAAAAGTGCGCTCACGATACTAACAATGTGTGCATGTGCTGAACCGGAATAATAGCTATTATCTAGTATAAATAAAGCAACTGGACTTGTTAAGTAATCATTGATTTTAGATTTATTTATACTAGATATACCATAACCTGGATGAATGAAAATCGTCATAGTCAATAATAGCTATTGCGCACGCGTCTCGTGACTTCTGGGTAGCACTCGTTCTATTCTTCCAGCTTTTGGGAAGTAAGCTAAGCTAAAGATCTTTTAAACAGGGGCTTCAGTGAAATTACTACACTCACTACACTCATGAGGTATGCCTTTCCCTGAACTCCTTATTATACTTAGCCATTCCTTGTCATTTAAGCAAGGGGAACACAATTAAAAAACAAAATAATAAAATGTAATAGGAGAAAGATAAATGGAAAAGATTACATATGAAAATGCCAAATGTTATGCAAAAATGCCTAAAACATGACTTACATGCTCTACAACAAGCTGCTTAGTGAAGGATGCCACAGTTGCGTGTGTTGCTATCCCCGCATTATGTCGAGTTTTGTACTCTTCCTTCCAGTCCAAAGAATCCAAGGGACTGTAATACTTCTTTAAAGATGGCCATCTACACAAAGGAAACAATCATTTCTCTGCAGTCACAGTCCTTAGACATCTTGGTACTTACTGAAAGGCATTTAAAATAATCATGCATTATGAAGGGTTAAATTATCCATCCATTGTCATTGGCAGGAGGAAAAAAGCACCATACAGCACAACCCATGGGCACTATATATTAAAGGGGACCTGTCACCCACATATAAACCTGTATAAAAAGTCCTTTACAAATTAAACATGAAACCCAAAATCTGGGAACAGGCAGGTACTTTCCATTTAGCACTTCCTAGATGCCATTGCATTTGGTCAAAGGAATCAGGTGCCAGACTGTGGAGCATAAGCAAGATTGTCGGATGTTGCAAAGCTTGTCTTAATAACAGGGTTTACAAAATGGTAGCTACCTGTTTGCTGTGATTGTATATTTGCAAGACTGAGGGATACAAAATTAATATGATTTATGTTATGTAAGTTAAGTTTATTTTGCTTAACTAACATGAGAAAAAAGGATTAGAATTTTTAAGATGACAGGTCTCCTTTAATAAACCCTAATTAAACCCTAACCCTAAAATTCAGATCGAAATTGTAGGATTAAGTACTGAAAAAACAAATCAGAGAATGTTCTGAACATAAAATAATTGACAGACAACAATCGTATGAAAATGACATCCCAGAAATGCATTGTGGGTCCCCCAAGGATATCGTCACATATACAGTACATGTGCAAATTTTATCGTTATCTGACCAAAATGTTCGAACCTGTCCATTTGACTAATCATACAAAACAGACTTTCCTGTGATTATATTGGTGCATAAATGGCCAGCTTTAGCCTACTATAGGCCTGTTAGTTTGAAGGAAAAGGTTGAAGTTGAAGGAAAGCTGTTAGAGAGGGTAATAAGGAATATATATATATACAGTGGTGTGAAAAACTATTTGCCCCCTTCCTGATTTCTTATTCTTTTGCATGTTTGTCACACTTAAATGTTTCTGCTCATCAAAAAGCGTTAACTTTTAGTCAAAGATAACATAATTGAACACAAAATGCAGTTTTTAAATGAAGGTTTACGTTATTAAGGGAGAAAGAAAACTCCAAATCTACATGGCCCTGTGTGAAAAAGTGATTGCCCCCCTAGTTAAAAAATAACTTAACTGTGGTTTATCAATTTCAATTTTCAATTTCAATATCAATTTCTGTAGTCACCCCCAGGCCTGATTACTGCCACACCTGTTTCAAACAAGAAATCACTTAAATAGGAGCTACCTGACACAGAGAAGTAGACTAAAAGCACCTCAAAAGCTAGACATCATGCCAAGATCCAAAGAAATTCAGGAACAAATGAGAACAAAAGTAATTGAGATCTATCAGTCTGGTAAAGGTTATAAAGCCATTTCTAAAGCTTTGGGACTCCAGCGAACCACAGTGAGAGCCATTATCCACAAATGGCAAAAACATGGAACAGTGGTGAACCTTCCCAGGAGTGGCCGGCCGGCCAAAATTACCCCAAGAGCGCAGAGACAACTCATCCAAGAGGCCACAAAAGAACCCAGGACAACATCTAAAGAACTGCAGGCCTCACTTGCCTCAATTAAGGTCAGTGTTCAAGACTCCACCATAAGAAAGAGACTGGGCAAAAACGGCCTGCATGGCAGATTTCCAAGGCGCAAACCACTTTTAAGCAAAAAGAACATTAAGGCTCGTCTCAATTTTGCTAAAAAACATCTCAATGATTGCCAAGACTTTTGGGAAAATACCTTGTGGACCGACGAGACAAAAGTTGCACTTTTTGGAAGGTGCGTGTCCCGTTACATCTGGCGTAAAAGTAACACAGCATTTCAGAAAAAGAACATCATACCAACAGTAAAATATGGTGGTGGTAGTGTGATGGTCTGGGGTTGTTTTGCTGCTTCAGGACCTGGAAGGCTTGCTGTGATAGATGGAACCATGAATTCTACTGTCTACCAAAAAATCCTGAAGGAGAATGTCCGGCCATCTGTTCGTCAACTCAAGCTGAAGCGATCTTGGGTGCTGCAGCAGGACAATGACCCAAAACACACCAGCAAATCCACCTCTGAATGGCTGAAGAAAAACAAAATGAAGACTTTGGAGTGGCCTAGTCAAAGTCCTGACCTGAATCCTATTGAGATGTTGTGGCATGACCTTAAAAAGGCGGTTCATGCTAGAAAACCCTCAAATAAAGCTGAATTACAACAATTCTGCAAAGATGAGTGGGCCAAAATTCCTCCAGAGCGCTGTAAAAGTCTCGTTGCAAGTTATTGCAAACGCTTGATTGCAGTTATTGCTGCTAAGGGTGGCCCAACCAGTTATTAGGTTCAGGGGGCAATTACTTTTTCACACAGGGCCATGTAGGTTTGGATTTTTTTCTCCCTAAATAATAAAAACCCTCATTTAAAAACTGCATTTTGTGTTTACTTGTGTTATCTTTGACTAATAGTTAAATGTGTTTGATGATCAGAAACATTTTGTGTGACAAACATGCAAAAGAATAAGAAATCAGGAAGGGGGCAAATAGTTTTTCACACCACTGTATATATATATATATATATATCCTTTATCGTGATATATATATATATATATATACTGTATGTATCCTTTATTGTGAGTGCCTCTCCTATGAACTATAATATATTATATATATATATATATATATATATATATGCAATAGTGGTCAACCCAAATTAATTATGTAAGAGCTGGATATTAACAATAATCCTGACCCACCTTGCTGTTCTATCACACCTACTTTCATATCTGTTACCTTTCTTCCCTGTTTGTAACATTGATGTCAGGTATCACCATTACTGGCCAAGCAGCACCTTTTGTGAAAAAAACACTGGCCTTCCTATATACTTACCTTTTTTCCCTATAAATAACATTGAAATCCAGCATAATTTTTACTGACCAGGTGGCAACCCTACATATGGGTTATGTACATTATCATACACACCTGTTCAATGTGCAGTTACACTTAAGCAGACTACATGTTAGAAGAGTGGGTGTAGTATCGGACTCTGGGGTGCCACATATAGAATTGAGTAATGGCCATGGTAGAGGCATACGAGGCAAACGGTTGGGTGAGCATGAGGGCCCACTGACACCTGGGCCCACCGGAACTTTTCCTGGTATCCTGTGGGCCAGTCCAACAGGGAGTGGTTGCCATGGGCAACTCCAATGGTTCAGTGTAGCATATTTGGTATCAACCCCTCCATTCCATTAAATAATTGTCACATAACCTAGCACAAATGGTTCCTCACATACAGGGTCTCACACTGCCATACAGAGTAACTTTGTAAGTACAAGGAGGACTGTGTTAAAGCGCAATAAAGATTAGCAGCCTATCAGTCTTCATATACAGAATAGAAAGAGCAAAGGAAATGGCATTCAGGTCACAAGATATGGAAATCATCGTGAGCAGTAAGTGAAATGTGCAAACAGAATGCATAAAGGGTCTGTCGTGGAATTTGGTGGCCTGTTATTCACCTGTCAAACAGCTGTCGCCTCCAGACTTTCCCCCGCCCAGCACACGCATCCCTTAGCCGCCGGCACGTACAGCTCATACTAACGATATCCTCATGGCCGAGGCTGCCGCTGCACAGTATGTGTTCCACGATCTCACAGGGAAGCTGAGCTATGCCAGGTGGGGACAGTGTATCATCTGCTGAAAAGTCTTCAGTGCTGCTTGATCCGGCTATCGTTAAGGAAGCTGCCATTTTGCCTTGTTTACATGTTTGACGTATTTGACGTGCGCAGGCGCTCAGTAATGACGCCACGGCGGCTGCGCAGTAATTGGGCTGAAGCTTGGCTTCTTTGAAATCAATGGGAGCTATACATCTGTGCATCTGTATATTTACACATTTTCCTGTAAAAATAAGATTTTTATTAGGTTATTTGGGCCCTGACAACCAAAACCATACAGTACTATTAATGGCTTCTGTTGCCCTCTTTCCTAATTTATTGTAATAGAATTATTTTTCATCGCAATGTTATTTATAAAGAGAAAGCTAAAGCTAGGAAGGGCAGGCTAAAGTTTTTCCAGAATTTATTTAACCCAGCCCAGCCTTCTCCTTTGTCCTACTGATTTAAACCTCCTTCTCTTTCTTCCTTGTGCCTTTATTCTGTCGATCCCTTTATTTTTTTGTTCCATCTCTATTTTTCTATTTTTTCAGTTTAGGAACCCTTTGCCAGTGGACTTCCCTGGCTAGTCCACCATTGTGAGTTTGGGTTTGGTGTGGGTCAGACTGGGGAAGTACACTCTTCCTCTGCTTCCAAAGTTTCCCTGGCTTGAAACCTAAGGGGCTTGCACAAGTAGTGTACAGAGTGAAAAGACACGAATACGGGTTGGGTGTGGGTCCTACAATGGCAACATTTTTCAGGTTAGTTTTGGGTGCGGGTTAAGATTTTGAGGCGCACATCACTAATCTACTCTGCGGAAAATTGAGCTGAAATTTGAAAGCTCTGTTAAGAGGGTTTTGTATAACTATAGAGGGTAACGTCACTGTTTTTGGTTGCTCATCACTAAGTCATAAATCATTGGCTTGCAAAAAGTCTCAAAGGTCCAGTTAAATTCATTAGAGCAGCACTGCATACATTTAGGTGAGATGAAGCAATTTGTCGTCAATAAAACTTGTTTACTTGGTAGAATAGACCTGAGGCTATCACCCTGCTATTAAGCCACAGTGTAACGAATTGGTAAAATAAAGAGAGGGCATCATTACAGCAATACTACCTCACCCCCAGCCCCCCTCTAACGTGACAGAGACCTCTTCACCTATAGCTACTGTAGCAGTGTTGTATGGTTTGGGTCAAAGACTCAAAAGGCTGGAGCAGCAGCATTATTTATTATTTTGAACCCATAGGCCCACCTCCCTGCACCAGTGCTAGCTGCCAAATCAGACAGAGGGTTTGTGGGCTGGTAGACAGGGAAAGGAGATATTTGGAATGTTTGTATACAGTGTGTGTATAAATATATAAATACATGCAGACACAACAATTGAAGTATTTTATTCTGTAGGCAGGGATACCCAAAAAATAGTTTTATTAAAAAGAAGCTGAATATATGTCAAAGTATAACAAACAAAGTTATTAAATTTTAAAGGAACACTATCGTGGAAAAACATGTTTTTTTTTTTAAAAACACATCGGTTATTAGAGCTTTTCCAGCAGAATCTTGTATTGAAATCTGTTTTTCAAAAACACAGATTTTTTTTATAGTTAATTTTCAAATGTCACATAGGGCTAGCCATATTCTTCATTTGCCAGGGTGCCACCGCCATGTGACCTGTGCTCTGATAAACATCAGCCACACTTTACTGCTGCGCTGCAAGTTGGAGTGATATCACCCCCTCGATCAGCAGAACAATGAGAAGGTAGCAAGAAAGCAGCTCTCGGTAGATATCAGAATAGCACCCAATAGTAAGAAATCCAAGTCAGGCTTGGGACTCCTCCAGTTACATGGGAGTAGGAGAAACAATAGGTTACCTGAAAGCAGTTCTAATGTGCAGAGTTGCTCCTTCTGAAAGCTCAGACTCAGGCACAAGGCAATGAGATAGCGCCTACACACCAATATTATAGCTATAAAAAACATTAGTTGGGTCAAGAATAAAATTTTAAATGGTAGAGTGAATTATTTACTATATAAATAGTGTAATTTAAAATAAAAATCATGACCGTATACCTTTAAGAAGTAAAATTGACACACAGGTTTTTATCTTGCCTTGTTCCAAACTATTTGGATTAAGAACACTACATACTTAGTAGAAGATTCTAAATGTATTCTGTGTATTGTTTTAAAATGTTCAAATTAAGAAATTAATAAAAGTTGTGTTAATAGGGCCCTTTCACACATGGGTGTTTTTCTATGCGGTTGAGATGCTTGTTTTAGCAAACCTACGCTTGTGAGCTAATTAATCCTATTTTACTCCTCTTGATTGTATTTAGATCTTGATTTCAACAGTTTTGTTTTCTGCCTGCCCACTTACTTGGTTCCCCAGCAATCTCTAGCTACGGCATCTGCAAGTTTTCTGTGCACATTACAATAAGTGGTTATCAGTGGGCAGGGTCTTTTTGTAAATTAGAGCTGTTCAGCCAGACGTAGCACACTATGCTTAGCATTTTTTTGCTGGCAGGTAGTGCCTTGGTGGAATGGCTAAGATATAAACACACTCATATGAAGAAACAATGGAAACACCCAGAGATCTGTCAAATTAAAGTTAAAAAGTCACTTCATTACATATCTATTAAAAACTATACTGACCATGTACCGTTAGCCTGACACGTTTTAATGCTTACTTATGAAATAAGCTATGTAAAAGGCAGCTTAATATTGACCCTGGAACATGCATTGATTATATTATGATCCTAAAATATACATTGATTATATAACTGTTTTGGTAACATAAACCTAAAGGATTTATGATGTAATCAGTGATGGATTTTGGAGCCTATATATACTGATATTTGTATTTTGTTTTCTTTGGAGTCTATAATTCATTGCTGGGTAAGGCTGATGCCACATGTGGCGTTTTTACACTGCGTTTTCTCTCAGCCTAAAAACGCCGCACAAGCCACACAGCCCCTGACTATGGCGTTTTTCAGCCTAGTACTGGTGACATAGCAAATCCCTTTTCCATGGTGCTAATAGTGCAAAATAGTAAAAAAACGCCGCGTATTTCAGCTAGGTCTGGCAGCTGCCTTTGTGTATACATAGGAATAGCTTGCTTTGCAAATACTGGCGTATTTCAGCCAACGCTTGAAAAATCCGTGCTAAGAGTCTTTTCAAGTTATTTCTATGGATGATGATATCAGGCGTTTTTCAGCCGCTGAATTAGAAAATACACAGCGTAGAAAGCCACGTGTGGCATCAGCCTGAGGCTAACTACAGGATCAATTTAGTTTTTCATGGATATGTAATAAAGTTAATTTTTAACTTTAATTTGTGCAAGAGCAATAATTAGCATGTAGTTACCCATTGGCTTTATAGGTTTTCTATGCACAATCTAGTAATTGTGATATCCTTGGTTGGTCTGTAAGTAGATTTTTATAGATTTGTCAAGTCACAAAATAATTAAACTGTTGTCATACCTTTTATGGTAGGTAAGAAAGAGGGTGAAACAGAAAAGTAAGAGAAAAGTGTCAAGTTAAGAGTGTTATGGGAACAGGTATGGAGAAGAAGGGTGTGGAATATGAAAGGGATTTGAAGAAAATACTAGGACTGTGTAAAAGTTAGGTAGAGAAGTAAGGGAGAACAGCAGAAACAAGAAGGAATGAAATAAAAAATATACAAGGTGTGGCCTAAAAAACGGAATGTGGTCTTATATATGTACATAAGGGCATTTATTTTCAATAAGACTACATTGTGTTTTCCCCAAAGAATTTGGACAACACAGATCTAAAATATAACTCATATAAGCAAGGGCTATGTGTATGATTTTACACTGTTGTGCAGCAATATTCATTTCCAGTCTTAGAGTAACAAGTAAGCTTGTTACACTGCATAAAAAAATCATTAGAAAGAATTAAGGAATACACATTTCACAAAGAAGTTACATAGTTTATTTATTTAATGGTTTCAAACAGACATATGCATTGTTTATTCATACCACTGGTCTCTTGTGACTATACACAGGGAGGTGCATGCTTATAGTCAAACTGAAGGAGTAATATACCAAACCTTCTAATGAATGGAATCTGCATGTAGTGTATTCAGAATCCTCTTTTTTGACCTTTGTCGTTTGAGTTTTGTTAGGCTGTTTAGCTACCTGTCTGGTCCTTTTGGCCTAGATCAAGAAGGGTATTTGGCCCCTGTGACTTCATGCTAGTACTGGGTATTGCTTTTCAGGCTCCCACATTGTTAGAGGTCCAGTAGTATTTCCTCACACTAGAAGGCCTCCCTAAGAATCTTATAGAATTCAGTGAATATGGAAAATAATGTTCAGGACTGAAAAGGAAACTGTTAAAGGTTCCAGGAAATCTTTGAGATGCTTGCTCTCACCACATTTAAAAGAGATAGAAATGAAGTGATAGCTTTTTTTCTGCACAGAAAAAACATATAAGCACAGTGATTTAGCTTCCCGCATGTTCTAAAAAAATGTCATTAAGTTAGGACTGAGAATTTTCAGGCAGAAAGATAAGGTCCACTTATGGTTCAGATGGCATGAAATGCACAGCATTTAAAGGCAGAGGTTAAAGAGCACATTTATCAACACTTCGCTAACATTTTTCCAACCGCTGTGTGATGCTCTCCTATCTATTTCTTCAAAAAGTACGTAGTCAGGAAGATCTTTTTGATGCGCAGGTAGTTTGCAGAATTTCTAATGCAGAAAGGGTGAGGTACAGACTAGACGGTGAAATGTATGCCCTTAAAGTCAGACATTCTTTTCTCTTAACACACTGAACTTTAACCTCCTTTGATTCAGTAAAAATAATTTGATATGTCATTATGATTTGTTCTTATAAAGCAGGTCCGAGAAAATCTGCTTTAGCTTATCCAACCAGGTTTCCAAGAAGCAGGAAACCCTGGTATTAGTAGACTACAACCAGTAATCTTGCATAACAGGAGTGTAAAATGCTTTCATGCTGCACTTCGTCGGGGTTCCTTCTATACTGATTAGCTAACTGTTGCTACATTTGTGTGCCTTATCCTTAAAACAATGATTGAGGATGATCAAAGATGGTAGTGGGACAATAAAACTCATGGTACAAAAATGGAGATTGTAGACGGTATGAATGTTTCCACCTTACATCCAGCTCAACAAACAGTGCTATCTACAAGTCTATAGAGTAAAAGTAACAGACTCTCTCAGTCCAGAGAATGTCAAGCAAGGCCTGAGGAAAATGAGAAGATTCATGCACCAGTAAATGGACTCTGTGGTCATTTTGCATTTCATGTCTTGCTCCAAGATGCACTGCTGGACGTCAAGCAAGAACACTGCAGTGAGATTATATCCAACACAAGTGGGATCCAATATTTAGATGAAGTAGATATCTGCATATATATGTCTTTCTTACATACATATATTTATATATATATAGAGAGAGATGTGTATGGTTACAGGACATAGACACCACAGGGCAGCAGGCAGAAAGGTGCTCTGAGTCCCATAAAAAAGATAACCATTTGCTGCTGAAGTTACAAAATCCATTCTAAAATGGGGGCTTTACATGAGTAAGAACAAAGCAAGTCATTATATGTAAATATCAGCATTGTCATACGGATGTGTAGGTGTTACAGTATGTGTCTGTGTCATACATGCAGTACACATGGTTTATGTATGTCTCCACAAACAGTGTACATGCAGGTGTGGTATCTCATGTGCTTGCATGACCAGTTTGGCATCCACTGACAAAGGGGCATTCCAGTTATGAGCAGAAAACCCTAAGGAATTAGAAAAAAAACATATATTATTAGCAGGCTGTCTATATAATGCAGTAGTTACCAATTATGCATAGTACTATTATGCATAGTTACCAATTTTATATAATTTATGTATCATACAAAACAGTTCCTAAGACTTTAAAACAATGTATCAAACGCTTGTTTTCTCTACCTAAACAGAAAGGAGCCAGATAACTACCCCCCTCTGTGTGATCAGCAAATTAGGTAAAATGTAGAAGAATCCTATTAAAACTCAGAAATGTTTGTATTCTACTGTATCAGTGTTCCACCAAATGAATGAATACCAAACTACAGACTAATATATCTGGTGTTTTTACCATGCTCAAGTTTATTGCTCTCTGGAAAATACATTTTTATTTAGTATCCTGTCTCTGACTAATATAAGAGTAATCATAAGAGTGGAGTCTTATGGGATCTTTTTAAATACATATATATACAGTTTAAAAAAATGTACTGAAGGACAGATAGCTTATATACATAATATATTCAAAGGAATCATGGACCAGTGATGTACCTCAACTTACTCATCTGAGTCCTTTTTGCTTTCCTCAATAAATGCAATAGATTCAGATCTCAGACGATTTGTAACTTCATACGTCCTAAGAGTGACTCCAAAAATGTCTTCATGGTACCGATTGTCATCCTGAAGAAAGAAAGAAGGGTATGACGTCATTCTTCTAAGAGTTTCAGAACTACTAGCTAGTAAAAGATATTTGTTTAAAGGGGTAGTTCACCTTTAAGTTAATCTTAAGTAGGTTAGAAAATGCCCTATTCCTAGAAACTTTCCAGTTGGCTTTTATTATTTATTGTATATAGTTTTTGATATAGTTATTTGTCTTCCTCTTCTGCCTCTTTGCAGCTTTTGAAAGAGGGTCCCTGACCACAGCAGCCAAAAACTATTGCTTTGTGAGACTACAATTTTGCTGTTATTGTAACTATTTATTACTTATCTTTCTATGCAGGCCCTCTCCTATTCATATTTCTGCCTCTTGTTCAAACCACTGCGTGGCTGCTGGGTTAAATAAGACAGATGTCACTCACTCTTAGTTTGCTGATGAAGGCCCCAGCTTCTTCAGCTGTCAGATTTCCACGCTCTTTCACAATATGCTGAAGACTCTTCAGGACATCCCCAGCCATGTTGACATCACCACAAATATATATGTGTCCCCCTTGATCCTTCAGAGCTTTGTATGTCACATCAGATAACTGTTCCCTCAGTACATCCTGAACGTATTTCTGCAAAAAGACATTTACATCTAACAGTGGCATACTAATCATAAATCAAACATGCCCAATTTGGTTACACTGATTATTTGTTCTAATGTGCTATTGGTATTTTTTTTTTACTGTTTTTGGCACAAAGTAGCTTTCCTCAATAATGATCTAATGCAGGTATGGGATCTATTATCCAGAATGCTTGCTGTTTCCTGGTAAATCTCTATTTACTGAAACTGGACTTTATATGAGATGGTCTTTCCATTATTCAGGGCTCTGGATATCAGGTTCAAAGACTCCTAATATAATTATAAACAAATCATGAGTCACTTATAACCAGCTGTTTATTCCCAACATAGTAGTAAAATAGACCTACAGCACTTACATTTGCCCATTTGTGTCTGTTAGTTACCCCTCCCATATAGATTGTAAGCTCTACGGGGCAGGGACCTCCTTCATCTTGTGTTTCTGACTCTTATTGCAACTGTACCTTGTATTTATTTGTATTTATTGTTGTACTTTGTATTTATCCATTATCTTTAACCCCCTGTTTGTATTACTGTATTCTACTGTACAGCGCTGCGTACATAAGTAGCGCTTTATAAATAAAGATATACATACATATATAAATACATACTCATGTCTAGGACATGAAGGCATCTTCTCTACATTTATATGATTACATTATATAAACATGAGTTAGGAGATGCAAGGGAGCTCATAAAGAGGAATAGTAGAGAAGCATGGGTTTTAAAAAGAGACAAGGGTAGGATTGTGCAGGGTTCTGGTACCACATTCTGTAACTTTGTTGTATACCTTTGGTTTATTAGGTTCCCGAGAATAAGCTGTAAAGAGTTCTTTGAACACTCCTTTATTCATTGCATGCATGGTTTCCTCTTTGTAGATGTGGTCAATTTTGGATTCCCTACACCCAAATACCAAGATCATTGGACAAGGTTTTAGTCCTAAAAAACACAAAGAAATCAGAATCAGAAAATTATAGTAATCATGTAGAACATTTTTAGTACACCTCATTTTTAGGGTCATAAATATTTTTTTTTTTTTATATTTAATTCACAACTTTAAAATATCAGTGTATGATGTTAGTCCTAACTAATAATAATAATAAAAAAAGTTTGCAGTGCAATTGCCAAAATTTAAACATTTGACCAGTATTATTTTTCAATTTTGACATGGCTCGTATTAAAGAGAAAGTAACATTACCATTATGGTCTCTTTTCTGATAACAGTATCAGTCATAAGTGGAACTTTGCTCACCTATGGCCATATGGATTATTATGGTCACAAAACTACTAGAGTGATCTATAACTTGCACTGTACTGTATCTATCTCTATATCTAGCTATCTATTTATTTTAGCCCATGCCAATATTAAAATGCTGTTATATAAAGCCTGCAATGAGAAAATCACCTCTGTGCTGCATATCATAGAGACGTTGCTGCCAAAAACTCCTAAATGGAGCAATGCCAGTGCCTGGTCCTATCAGAATGCAGGGGACCTGTGGGTCTTCTGGCATCTGGAAACTTGGTGCTCTGATGAAGAAAAGAAGTTTATAGGGGTTTGTTTAGAAAAAGCAAAAAAAACCTATCCAAATGTAACCAGGCAACCACAAGTTGTATGCGCAACTTGTCACACATAGTCACACATAGGCGAAATGATACTAGATTTTCACATTATCAGCTACTTAAGTACCGATGTACTGCCACAGAGTTAGTTATTTACCCTCTGACAAAGCAGGGCACAACTTCATCTGGCTGTATTCTGTTGAGCCATGAGGAGCAGACTCCATGATGTATAGGCCCATCTCCATCTATGAAAGGAAACAGACAGCATTACACACACATATATATATATATTGCTGTGTAGCTTACAATAGCTTAATTCTTTGATTTTCATTGAGATTTTCATTTAGCATAAATGAGGAACTACCTCTTGTCCGGTAGGTCACAACAGCAACAGTAAGGTGCACTTCTTCCGGATACATCTCAGGTGATGAGCTGATGGAGTAGTATCGAGGCTGTAGCAAGGGTAGTTGTGTAAGCAGCAGGGATGAAGGCATCTGAATTGAAGGAAACTCTTCTAGCACCTCAACAATAGTAGGATTCTTGTACCACTTCCATTGCTCATATTCCTGCAAGCCCTAAGGAACCAGGAGACATACACAGGGATTAACACAATTTAATATGATATAAACATACTGAGAATTTATTTATTTTGTATTAACTTTCTGTCAAGTTGGAGGCACTACAAAAGGATCTCTTGTAGTCATGTCAAACTCAGCCTCTTATCTGAAATATGTTGGCTTTTTTTCTCTTATTTTTACTACAGAAGAAGACAATAACGTCTGTAAATAAACCTGTAATAATAATATAAATCATAAAATTACAATAATGTCTGTAAATAAACCTGTAATAATCATATAATTATTATTGGGACAGTATACATATAATAGGTTTACAGTATAATATGAATTGCATCAAAAATGCATTCTACCTTTACTTTTAATAAAGAAATGTATAGTTTCCTTATAAAAATTGTGTTGTTTTTCCTTGAACTTCTTTTCTTAAACAGGGTTATTTGTTCAAATTGAGATAATAAACTATTGTGTAGATAAACTGATCTATTCCCTAAAGCTAGTGCCACATGCGGCAGAATCTGCCCCATGCTTTAAAAATCTGAAAGTTGTACACCCAGAAGCATTGCTTTAGCCCAGATGTATTTTAGCCCGAAATTGCATACCCAAGGGCTGGGGCAGATTCTCACCCTGTGCTTATTCGCAGGCTGAGAATTCGCTAAGATGCTGCCTTAGTAAGGATCCAAGATAAGGAGCAACTCATTATACAGAGGGTTTATCTGCGAACTAGTAACTTATCTTACTTCCTACTCCTTCACAATCAATGACTTGCCAGGACCAAGAAGTGAACAGGATATTAGAAATTGAACCTGGTTTCAATTTTAATTTGTTTAGTGAAAGAAAAAAAAAATTCTTAAATAAACAAGGCAAAAAGTTTAGCACAAGTCCTGTTCATTGAGATTATTTCAAAAAGGTGGTGTACCACCCCTTAAATATTCCCAATGTACCATTTGTTACATGCAAAATAGAAGAGAGGTTATTTCTGTATAATGTAGGAATACATATAATTAGTCACCTTGCTTAAGATCTCCAGCCGATTCTTTTCTTTCTCATCAGTTGCCAGCAGCGCAATTTGCTGCATGAGGAGAGGGGTAGGGGGTGTGGTGATATCTAAGAAATACTTAAATGCTTGAAAGATGGTGCAGGGTGGGATTCGCTGCTCCTCTGTCCAGTTACTAATTACACCTACAGAAATAACACGTTATGGTTATGCACAATGACAACAAATCAAATTATTATAAAATTATTATTATAATTTCTCACTGCAAAACCATTTGTCAGGTCCAGCCTAGTCATTTTCACATGGACCAGGAATAGTTACACCTGGAACTGTATTCTTTCTTCATAATGTTTTGAATTAAGACATGCCCCACACCACACAAAAAAAGATTTTATGGATGGTGCTCTTGCCTGGACCCCTAAATAAGCAGCAGGAGGGTGGCAGAAAAAAAATATATAATGACAGGACATGGAGGAACTATATCACCAAAATACCAAAACATGTAGGTATCTCTCAGTAATAATCCAAAGGGTGTTTGCTGCAAAAACAAATATTCCAAAAACTGTTATTTCTGAGAATGATGGAGGAGTGTTCCAATCTCTTAGATCACCATTCAAGAAAATGCCCTAAGATGCCTCTGTAATAGTATGTGTGCTTAAAGTTGCTTTGTCTCATCATATTAAATATTTCCCAGACACTAAAGCAGAAAAAAAGTCTGATTGGATTTTGGAGGTTGGTGGCAGGCAGCCTTTTCAGTAATTTAACTATAAAAATCCCCTGTCTGTATTAATGAATTCTACTGTACAGCGCTGCGTACATAAGTAGCTCTTTATAAATAAAGATATACATACATACATACATACAAAATCCATGTATATACACCATTCTGGATCAATTGTAAATCCTATTTTGTTTTATTCTTCCTTCACCAATGAGAAGGCATATATTGATCTTAAAGCTGAAGGTTTTTGACTGAATATATTAGAAGGTAAATATATTTTTGGAAATCCAATAGAACCAGACATAAGCAACAGACATGCATATGGAGTTAGATCTAAAGCCTTTAGTGGGAAAAAGGAAGCCCTGCGTACCTAAAGCAGTATTTCTTTCTTCCAGCATCTCCACCCTCACCAGCTGGTTTACAGGAGGTGCATCTTCTAATTGCTCTATCAAGGCATTCACTAGATCTTCATGGTTTCCAGGAAAGATTCCCAAATGGTCTCCAGGTTTGTAGCACAGTTCTTTATGTTCGTTAGTGTGAAGTTGAAGGAATATAGTGGATCGGCTGTTGTGCGAGAAACATTCAGTTTTTAAAAGGCAAGCTTGCTCTGTTTTCATTTAAACAGACAGAAGTAAACTTTTTTTTTTTTTTATTTTAGAAATTATAGACCATTAAAAAAAGAAAACACTTGTAATGTAAAAACAGAAACCTGGATTTTGGGCTTTGCAAGTTCTGGCGAGACAACAATCGAGCTCCGTACACTTTCTTCTTGTGAATACTGTATAATGCTGTTAGAACAAAAGTAATTTTAGCACAAAGCAGAATTATTATAATAATTCTTTTCTTAGCTACAGTACATTGCTCTTTATAGCTTGCTTACTGAGTAAGGTAGGGCAAAAATATATTCCCTTGGGGGGCATTATGTTTAAGGTTTTATTTCTATACAAATATCTTTAACAGCAACAGTAACAGAAAGTAAGGTTGCATCAGATGCATTTTGACCCTTAGAATCAGGTGCACCTCCTCAGTGTACTCACAGTTTTGAAAATAAAAGATGTCAATGCCTCTTATTAAAGACGGCATAAAATATAATCATACACTATATATCAAGTATCCATTACATTATATCAAGTTTTTTCTGTATATTTGACATCTGCTTGAACTAACTTGTGGTTTGGAATAAGATATTGGATACACAATACTTTTATTTGTACTTGTTTTTAATATTTTTTATGCGCACAGTCCTTAAATAAGAAGTGTTGAAGAGTTTAGTAACACTGAGGAGGCATGTCAGTAACTAAGTGCTTAGGTTTAAAACGTGCACACACTGCAATAGGTTCAGTTGTGCATCACCAGATATTTTTTAGCTACTTTTATGTAATGGGCTAGTTTTGCAATATACAACATCTGGAAGGGCTGGGATATATCTGGGATATAATAAAATTATGTTATATACAGAAGTCTAAGAGCCCAAGTCTGGTTGTTATAGAAATCCCATGAAGGACTCTACTCAACCCGCAGTGCCCCATTTGGACAGGCTTTGTCTAGTTGATAGATGCCCTCACCTTGTGTAAGTTCTGGTGCCTCTGCCACATAGCTGATCCGGTACTTGCTTCTTTTCCAGCTGCGGTCATTGCTAATCAGTGAGTTGTTTGCTTTTTCAATACTTACATCATCTCCTACACAAAAGACGTCACATGCAGCCTATACAAAAAATAAACCCAGCAGTTAATCTTCCAGCCCCGCCACCCAAAGTCTTGTGTGTACCATTAACTCATAACAACATGCAGTAACTGCTTATCACATCATAAGATTGGCTTTAGCCACTGACAGACAGTTTTGTGTTAGAAAACAAACAGATAGTCGAGTCAAGACAGTCAAGCACAGAATAGTTATTAATGCCCCACCCCCTGGATCTTTCTGTGGGTATATTATAGCACAGGCATAATTGACAACAAGACATTTAATTGACATTCTGGGCAAACAATGGTGTGGGCTATAATTAATTTATACAAGCAATTGTAGACAAGCAAGTGATATGTGTCAGTTCATGTGAATGTGGAGTTATTCTTCCTTGTTATTTAACAAGGGGGGGGAGGGCATATGAGTAACCATTTGACATTATGGTGGCTTGTTCGTTAAATTAAGTGAGCAGTATAAAGTATTTATCTTGAATGGGGTATCTGGAGTACTTTTTAACTTACTCAAAGTTAATCTGAATAGTTTGGAAACACTTACTAAGCCAGTCAAAATTTAGTGAAAAGTGCTGCTGGCTAGTTATAGATTTGCAGGGCTCTTCTTGATGAGTATACTTTCAAGTAAGGTAGTTTCATTATTTAGAATTGCTTAAGTTTAAAAAAAAAATGTTTCTGCACATTTTTACCAGATTAGAAATGGCAAATGAAACAGACAGAATGCAGGAAAAAATTACTATTATCATCTAAGCCAGGGATCCCCAACCTTTCTTACTCGTGAGCCACAGTCAAATGTAAAAAGACTTGGAGAGCAACACAAGCACCATAAAAGTTCATGGAGGAGCCAAATAAGGGCTAAGATTGGCTATTAGGCAGCCTCTATGCACAGCTTACAGGAGGCTTTATTGGGTAGTAAATGTTGTTTTTATTAAAAAATAACTACCTGCATTGGGGACACTAAGAGCAACATCCAAGAGGTTGGTGAGAAACATGTTGCCCCTGAGCCACTGGTTGGGTATCACTGATCTAAGTGATGCTTAAATTGCCGCAAAACACCTATTGTACCTGAAACACTTTTTTGGCCCATGTTCTAAAGGATTCTTCCTGACCGCACAATTCATCCCCTTCCCCCATTTTCAGTATTCTTTCTCCTCCAAGCTCCTCCAGCAGGGTGTCAACCGCACGGGCAAAGGCACAGAAGTGGGGGTAAGCTCGGGAGCCAAGTCCAAACGCTGAGAATCTGCAGTGGAGTGATGAAGTAAAATCATTTTTTAAAAAAAAATGCTATATTACAGAATTTGTAACTGATTTTATTTAATAGGGCAATGTATAGTTTTATAATACTACCGTTCTTTCCATTTTTAAGTAGTAGCTGGATATATAGTGATGTACTGGCCAGAGAATGTTTTTATGGTGTTTTACCTATACAGAGCACTTATGTTGGTTTAACTTTCAGTGATAATGGTAGAAAAATGTCCATCTGTTATGCAGAAACCTGTTATCCAGAAAACTCTGAATTACAGGAAGACCATCTCCCATAGACTCTATTATAAGCAAGTAATTCTAATTTTTAAAGGAGAAGGAAATGTAAAAACTAAGTAAGCTTTATCAGAAAGGTCTATGTAAATACAGCCATAAGCACTCACAGAAACGCCGCACTGACTTCTCTGTCAAAAGAAATAGGATTTGTTGTCTCTTTGTTTTCCTGTGCCAGAGACACGCAGCTTTCTCCCCTCTCCTGCTCCCCCCTCCCTCAAGAATGCTAAGAACTCCCTCCCCCCTCAGCAGGAAGCTTCCTCATAGTCTTACAAACTGAGTATGTACACAGGCATTGGTCTTGGTGCAGGAGTGAGGCATTATGGGAATTTTCTTTACAGAGCTCAGTGATTTTTTTTTCGTATCAGGCTTCTGATCATCTGAATGGGAGAAATATGGGTAGACTTAAGGGCACTATTGAGAGAACTGGAAGTATGCCTGCAGCTTGAGATTAACTCTTTATTAGCCTTTCCTTCTCCTTTAAAAATGATTTCCTTTAACTCTGTAATAATAAAACAGTACATTGTACTAAGAAACACAACAATCCTATTGGGTTTAATTCATGTACTTTTGTATAGGTACATTGATGCAAATTATGGAAAAATTCCTTATCCACAAAACCCCATATCCTGAGCATTCTGGATAATAGGTCCCATACTTATATTTGGTCTTATCAATATAGAGTGTGTAGTGCAGGGATCTTGGTCAAGTGTGTTCATCTTGGTTTGTACTGTGCCCTGTAAATGGAGGTACGAGGGTGGCTCATGAACAACCACATGCATAGTGCTAAAAGAACCGCTAAAGCCCTCCTCTTACAGTCTACCTAATGCTTGTGTTAAGCACGGACTGCCTTGTGCAGAAGATGAGCCCTGTGACTAAAGCCGGATGTGCCAAAGGTGCTACCAGCATGAAGCTCATATTAAAAAAAAAAAACAGTTCAGCTTAATGGCAGTGCATCGAGCCTTCATTCTGGTCCAATAATGAATTTCAGCCAATCACCACAAGGCCCCTGAGAAATCCACAGCTCAGCTAAGCAGTCATTTCCAACCAGATCCTTACCTAACATTAGCTAGGGGACCTGCACTACCAAAGTTGTCTCTGGGTCCTGTCTCATCAGCAGACGATTTCTGGGCATCAGCAGAGGATGAGACGCTGTTAAAACGGACTTTGTAGCTTCTGCAGAAACATAACAGATTTATTTTAGGAAACATAAACACAATTTTTTGGGAAGACATTTTCATTAGTGTATTGCCTTATATAAAAAGATTTCTTTCCATGGATTAATAGTAAGCTTGACTGCATGAGATCTGCTCCACTTCACTCCCTTCTCTGTCCATGCACCATGCAGATGGTATGGCATCTTAACTTAAACATCTGCACCTATACTGTGCTAACTGGAAGTTTTAACATTGGGCTCATAGATGGGAGTGATTTATGAACAAATTAGAGGAAAACCTGTTACCGTTTAGTGCAAATAAATGAATTTTATATCAAAGGCCAATGAAAGACAACTTTTGGCACACCAGCTGTTACACGACTACCTCTCTCAGCATTCTACAGACGGGGGAGCTGGAACTGGTAGTCCTACAAAAACTGGCACTTGAAAGCTTTCCCTATGCATGCAACAAGAAAATGATAGCTTCATTTCACATGCCACATGCCATTTCACAAGTACCATGCAATACTTACGTCCTCTCCTCCAGGTTGGAGTTGGGATGCCTCATTTCCATTAATGCACAGCCAAACTTCTGTAATGGACATTAGAGAAAAAAAAATGACAGTGCTGTATTTACATGACTGCAGCTGTATACATTTTACACTAGATTCACTGCAATTTTCGCACTTAGTTAAGCCACTGTCAGAACTCTTGAACAAAACTCTCTAACTGACATACATCATATGACAATAGGGCTCACACTAAGTGACAGAAGAAGACCAATAAATGCCAAACACAGGAGTATACATTAGGCTCCCATTAATGCCTTTATTTCTATTACTTCGATACAAGGTCACACTAGGGTACCTTCAACAGATTTGTCTTGATCCACAGACACCAATAATATCTGTTCGAGCACATGTTAAATAATTTGTTACTTTTTATGGTACAGTGTTGGAAGTGTATGCGCAACACTTATTGTACAGCGCTGCGGAATATGTTGGCGCTTTATAAATAAATGTTAATGTAATGTAATTAATGTAACTAAAGTTATTTCCTATGTCAATATTACAGTGTTATTCTGTGTATCTGAATATCATACCTCCCCATTTTCTGGTGGATCACCATTACCAAAAGTACTAGTCACTACTAAGACAAGTGTTTCATGCTCTAGGTGCACAATGTCATAGTCATCCATTGACATAACCTGTAGGGAAACACATTTTACATGGTTAATGCACATGCCCAGAAATTCAGAGAAGAAGCATTTGCACAGGTTTATCTTCCCCTTTCTAACATTTCTCAGCTTACTCTTGGCTTAGCCATATATACTTTTATTTCATCTTACTTAACTATTAAATTATCCCTCAGCTACAGCTTATTTTCATCTAGCTCTTTGCGACCATATGGACTTGGATGAAGGCTAACTATTTACTCACCTTTGCATCAAATGCATGCTTGAAGATTTCACATAAAGTTTTTGCATAGACTTCGGATTTCCCAGTTTCTGTTGCGTAGAGAATTGTAGCCTTTACTCTTTTAGCCATGGCCTGTCCCATTAATTTAGCTGAAAATTTAACTGCCCTGTGTTGAAAAATGTAGAATTTACTCAATATCAATAAAAACTGCATGAATAATATGTTCACCCCTAATAACTATCACTACATGTACTTACTTTGCCAGCTTTTTAAATCCAATGGCTCTTTTCTTTGTTGGTGTTCCATTAACCCCTTTCCATATGTGGGTATTCCATGGATCAGGCTAGTAATTAACAAAGAAACAAAAGAAAACATATATTAATGGAGAATCAAGTACAATCAAGGCAGGTCTTTGCACAAATTAGTGTTATTTCATTTGTGAACAAATAAATAGAATCTTTTATATGACTTTTAATATCTGTATTTTTTACAATTGGGGGGTACATGATCCTATTTTATACACGCACATATATATACTGTATATATACATATATATATATATTGTATAGTTTATTAATTGCAAAGATTCTTGACAATGTTTATATATATACAGGTATAGGACCCATTATCCAGAATGCTCGGGACCAAGGGTATTCCGGATAAGGGGTCTTTCCGTAATTTGGAACTCAATACCTTAAGTCTGCTAGAAAATCAATAAAACATTAATTAACCCCAGTAGGATTGTTTTGCATCCAATAAGGATTAATTATATCTTAGTTGGGATCAATTACAAGGTACTGTTTTATTACTACAGAGAAAAAGAAAATCAGTTTTAAAATTCTGAATTATTTGATTAAAATGGAGTCTATGGGAGACAGGCTTTCCGTAATTCGGAGCTTTCTGGATAACGGGTTTCCGGATAAGGGGTCCGATACCTGTATATGTGTGTCCTTTTTCTCCATATTCACCTCTCAATTGTGCATTTAAACAGTTACACATGGTTGGTCAGATTCACAAAGATATCAAGAGTTTACCACAAAGTTTACCACAACAACACCCCATCTTCTGTTAAGCCATCTTTTTGAGTGCCGGTGACACTGCACAGGCTTAGTCTTTCTGAGAAAGACAGAAATCATCATAAAAGGAACAGAACTTGAGCAGGCAGCTGTCACTTTACTGGATGCTACAGGGCTGATCAATCATTCTAATGCTGAATGGACTGGTTTCTATGTTGCCTTGTAATATGAATGTGATGTTTATAATCTGTATATACACACTATATTGTGAGTCGGCCCCTAAGCTCAGTAAGTGACAGCAGCACAGAGCATATGCAGTGAATCAGCAGAAAAGAAGATGGGGAGTTACTGGGGGCATATTTAGAGGCACAGATCTTCCCTGCTAAAGGGTTGTAGTGGTACTGGATTGGCATAGAAATTCAAAACAAGGTTTAGCATTTCTAGATAAACCCTTTATTAAACTTTAATTCTAATTAAACTTTTGTAAATCATTCCTGTGCTGTATGCTATACTGCAGGCTACTGAAATGTGCGTCAGATATAGCTGCTAAGTTTGTTCTGCCGCAACATTTAAGCCTCTGTCATTTTCCCTAGAGATTCCACGGCACTAGGCACACCTTGAAATACATCAAACTCTTGTCTTGGGTTAGAATGCCTGTGGTATTGTCGCTGAAAGTTTGCATGTGAGCTTCTTTATGTGGCAGCCTCTCAGAACTGCAGGCTTAAAATAGAATGCAATTTTAGTTTTCCTTTAATTAACTGGCCTCTGTCACTAGGCTCTAGTTCTATTCCTTTTCCAGGTCTTTGTGATCTTGGGCAAGTCACCGAATATTAGATTGTAAGAAACGTATTTCAGATTTTTTCCTACTACATTAAATGGGTTGTTCACCTTTAAATCAACTGTTACTATGTTGTAGAGAGTGTTGTTTTGAGCCGGTTTGCTGTTGGTCTTTATTTTTTGTTATTTGTATTTTTGTAATTAATTTAGCTTTCTGTTCAGCAGCTCTGCAGTTTTGAATTTCAACAGCTGTCTGGTTGCTACGGTCCAATTTAACCTGTTAACCAGGCAGTAGTTTGAAAAAGAGACAGGAATATGAATAAAGGAGGACCTAAATAGAAAGATAAATAATTAAAAGTAACAATAAAAATAAAGTTGTAGTTTTTTTGGTTGCTGTGGTCAGTGACCCCTATTGGAAAGCTTCAAAAAAGTTGCTAAAAATAGGCCTTACTATGACATACTAAAAGCTAACCTTAAGGTGAACCACCCATTTTATGTGTGAACTCGTACAATATGCTAAACTGCTTAATATTAGTAATATCTACTTTAATATAACCTGTATAATCTATTGTGTGGAAACAGGTTCCAGAAACCACATGAGTAAAAAGTGGTGCATAAATAAAAAAAAAATTGTTAACGGTGTCCCTCTTTTTCTAAGCAAAACATCGTATAATATGCAAGCTGGGAATTAGGGCACTATCTCTCCAGTACAGTGTGATATACCCAGTGGGGGTGCTGTCAACAGCTAAGGCTATTCTTTTCTGTCCCCAAGCATAGTACTGGGACTAAATGTTATCATTTCTGATCAGAACTATTTATGTCTAAAATGAATGACACAGCACAGCAGGGATATTGCTGTAAACTGCCAACATGTTTTATGTGCCAGGTGATTTCAAAGCGCTTAGTCCATTTCAGCTACAGCTTAGTTTCCCTCTGTACACATTTTGTGTGAGTGTAATGAATTGATTTCTGCCTGTTTGCCTGTCTAGCTTTTTGTCCCCTGACTCTTCCCACTGAGCTCCATCAAAGCCTTCAATGCTGCAGGCTAATTTTTTATGAAAAATACCTGGTACTCAAATGAAGGTGTGAGACGGTAGTTTAACATTTCCTGGTGAAATACAGGGGTAATGCTTCCAGACATCGGCGGTACTATCCAAACCCAGTCTGCAGGACAGCCTCCTCGGCAGCGGTATTCATTCTCCATATGTTTGATGAAAGACTCAGTAGCTGAGTGATGGTCGACGATTGTTATTTTATCACTCTACACCATAAATCAGGACATACAGCTAAATTAAGTTATGTGAAGAATCTGTGTTTTTACTTTATATTACTTTTCTATGCATCCACAGAACAATTTTTTGGTAATGCTACCCAGTGTCGGACTGGCCCACCAGGAAAACTCCTGATGGGCCCAGGTGTCAGTGGGCCCTCCTGCTCCTGATCATTTGGCCTGTTTCATAGCCATTCCCTATATCTGAATGGAAAGAAAGAGGAGACGATGGAAGAATAGATACTAGCATGTTAAGAGAAGAGACTAGGAGAATAAAGAGGTTGGGTGAGGAAAGGAGGAATAATTGGAAAGCGGGCCTAGGGTCTAAGGTTTTATGGTGGGACCTTGGGTTCCCAGTCCGACACTGATGCTACATATCTATAGAAACATCTGAAATATATAGTTTAAGCTAAGCCCATTTACCAGATCTATTCTCCATCCTGTCATCTAAACCCTGTACCATATAACAACTAGTACTTAGGGTCTGAAGGTTCGCTTTTCATTAATTATATTTTATTGACATGTTCCCATTGTACCTGCCCTCTGTTTAAAAAAGCTACCTTCCAGGTTTATGGCTAGAGGTTGGTACTATAGATTCCAGAACTTACCTGGAAACTGTACAATACAGCAATGTTTATCTCCACCAGAGCTTGATCCTTCCACAAAGAGGATGTTTTCCTTGTGTCCAGATTCATTTTCAGGGCTACTTCCTGTCACGAAAGTGGCATAAAATGTGAATCCATGACAAAATACAGGAGCAAATAAAAACCAGTTTCCCAAATTGCTGCAACTATTATTAACAAGATTATGTTACTAATATTGGGAACATTTGTCCAAGTGCAGTGAATCTGAATCTGTTTTCAGTCTTATGTTTTCTGTTATATTCCTCATGCTAAGGTTCTGGAGATCAGGAAAAGGAACAGATGGCTGATCCCAATTATTATAAAGGTAACATTAAACTCCTGATGGAATATTGGGTTAACCATAACAATAATTGTGCATGTTCTTACCTTTGTTTTTGTCCGTTCTAAACTGTTGCATCAATGACATTTTGCAATGTATTGCTCTGTTGGACTGAGCATTTACATATATTTTAGGACATTGGGTTCATTTGGGGATGATTATTATAATTAGTTTCTGGGTAACTCTTTCTGTTCTCCATAGGGAAGAAGATCAAGAAGTCTATATAGATTCTCGAGCTGAATGATAGGAAATCTGTTTCTGCCACTGGTTCTCTAAGGATAGCTAACTGTGCTACTATAGTGACCTTGCTGTCTTTTCTGAACCAAACAGAATTGCAGCAAATTGCTATTCCCCAAGCTCAAAGGACATCTGTAACAGCCCCTTAAGAAACCAGATAATCATTAGAAATGTTGCTAATTAAGCAAAATAGAGTAAAGCCAATATTTATTTCTTACATAGAATAGCTATGTCTTCATTATTAATTGTATGGTGTACAGATATTTAGTATTAAGTTATCCTAGAAATTTTACAAAAGCTTTTGACCCAGATATATAAATATGGGCTGATACAAGTGATGTATTTTAATACTACAGGCCAAACATGAATTTAGTGAATCCATTGCAGTTATGGTTAAGTGGCTGCAGGATTCTGTGTTTGTCAAAAGGTGGAGCTCTTTACCAGGCCACAGTACCTCCAGTATGTTGTAGCGGGAGTTGTCACAGTAATCTCGAACACCAATTTCTGTCCCCATGTACCATCCGCTGAAGGGACAGGCACTGAATTCCAAGCCTCCAACTTCTAGCAGCAAATTGGATACAGCAGGCAGCCCATACCACTTCAAAGCCAGGTCTTTAAACCACTCTAGCCTGTTGGGAATATAAAGAAGAAGCCTAAGATAATGTAAACACTACCCTGGGACACATACCTTGCTAACACATTTGCCAAGGCACTTAAGCTATATTTTGCGGTTATTTTGCACCACGTAGCTATTCTGTAAACTATTAGTCTTCATGTTCAAGCACGGTCAGTGATCTGTTTACTCTAAAGCTGATCCTGACAACTTGAAAAGCAGATAAAAAATCCCAAGGGCTGGTTTTGTCTGTAAATTATTCAGCTGTCCTGTGCTGCTTAGATCTTATGTGCCCCTTTTTGCTTGCAGCTCCCACCATGGCATTAATGAACATGGCATTAATGGCAACTCCCATTGACTTCTACATGAATTTGCAAGCTTTCAAATGCCAAAGTTTTACATTTTTCTAATTAAAATATTGAACATTAAAGTTATGGAAACCCTAATTTTGAATTTGTGAGTTTTAGCGCAAAACAATTTGCATTCAAACCTTGATAAATCAGCCCCATAAAGTGCAGTCCTTATATTATACACAAGTATAAAATCTATTATTTTGATATTGGATAACAGGTTTCCTTATAAGGGGTCCCATCCATACACGTATTAAAAAGTTATAAAATATGCAAGTGCATATATTCATAATTACATACATTTACTTTTTAATCTCGGTAGCCTCTTTCCTACCTGGGGTGCCTAATGTTGACTTCCATGATCAGTTCAGGGGGGATCTCAAACAATTCAGGGTCATTGCCATCAGCTTGGAGCAGTAGAGGTAGTACATCAAAACGTCCATAAGGGGCCTTCCAGCCCTGCTGAATGCAGATCTAAAGACAGAAATATACAGATATTTCAGCACTAACACATAATACTTATGTTTGTGATGTAGATATAATACCCCATGTGGAGGTGCAAGCTGGGGCTGAGAGAGACAGTATTACTGTGGATGAGATTACCTCTGTCAATTCTACATTTGCAGGGTCTCCCAGCACTGAGCCATCAGGCTGTTTGTATCCTGCATAGCGAATAAGCTGAGCATTCCAGATTCTAAAGTCACGCTTCCCATCCGTTCTTTGAGGGAAGATAGTGATTGCTGATCTGTAAGAAGACATCAGGTAAACTCCATTCATGGTCACTTTGAAGGCATGGTATAAAGTACTATGTAATGCAAAGGGTAGAATGCTCTCACCTGAGGTTGCCTTTGTTGGTGGCATATTTAATGTGATTGCAAATGTAATTGAACATCCCATGAGCAGTGGTGCAGTCTCGAGCATCAAATACCTGGAAGTAGAAATGGAAAACTTGGATCCTCATGTAGTCACAGGTACCACACTTTTCTCTGCAAACTGTTGATGAGCCTAGTACCCACCCCAAGATGGAAACTAACCTAGCAGTCAGGATACATGACTCCCACTTGAAGGATGAACTTATACATATAAGACATATAAACACATATAAAGCTATGTAAAATATTTTACACCAAAATAAAGGTTAAAAAGTGCTAACATAATGGTATTAATAATGATGCATGGATCTACTGAATTCTTAAATACACGGGTTGTAATGTATCAAGGTGTGGAATTAGATTTACTCCAGAAGTTGTAGCCATCATGTTCCCTATCTATAGATTACAGTAAATGGACAAGTTGAGACAGAGATTTTTTAAAAGTGGTGCAACGTTACACTGTTTTTTTCACTCGGCTACACATTCATTACACAGCTTTGTAAATACACATGATATCACATAGTGTGTCATAAATTTAAAGGGTTAATGTGAAGTGTATTCCAATTCTGCTTTTTTCCAACATAACTTTATAAATAGTACACTTGGGGTCTACAAACATGTAGCCAGGCTCAGACTGGAAATCTGTGGAGGGGCTGCTGTAAGATGCCATAGACAGTCACTATTTATTGGGCTGGGGGGGGGGGGCTGTTTGGGCCCCTGTGTACTTGAAATACCAGGGCTTGCTTTGAATACTAGTCAAGGACTGCATGTAGCAATAATGTAATCTACATCCAAACTCTACTGATAAATATATTTTATACTGGTTCAAGGCCTTATTGGGCTTATGCTGGAATCATCTGTGATTGGCAGGATTTCTAACAAGTGCAGACAATCAGACCCTTGATGGAACAATCTCTATATTACATTAGCTTCTTAATAAATAAACACCTTAACTTTTCTTTGTTCTGAGGATAATTCTATTGAATCCAATGTAGTAGATAGCTTTGCTGCGTAGGAAACAATTTACTAGTAGATGCACTTAATGCCTAATTTATTGAAGCAAGCCATAAATTCAAGCAGAAGATATGAATACATTGAGGATAAAATAGCCCGGATCAGAGATGTCCAATTGCATCACTCAGTAGCCACAGGTTTCCAGGGCAGCACATGCCTAGATACAATGCCTGCTGATACATAGTGGAAAGGTAATTGGTACATTATAAGCTAACCAGAGAATCCTAAACCTCTGTCAGTGGCCCCCGAGGTAAGCTCTGGCCTTGATCTATTTATGTCATGTTCAAGTACTTCTTACTATCTTTATTTCCAATCTGACTTGGAGCATACGTGCTTAGTCATAAAAATGGTATAGTTAGCTGGAAAACAGCACTACTGTCAGAACATTCAGGTTTAATCTTTTTGTCACATTATGAGCAATGATGCCCTATTTTATTGATCACAAAAAGGTCTTCTCTCTACCCTATAGCTACCTCCTCTGTCACATTAAATAGATTGTTCACCTATAAATTAACTTTTAGTATGATGTATTAGTGTGATGTATAGCGTGTATTTGTGTTTTTTTTTATTTATTTAGCTTTTTGTTCAGAAGATAACCAGCTTGTAATTTGGTTGCTAGGATCCAATTTAACCTAGCAACCACACAGTGGTTTGAAAGAGTGACAGGAATATGAATAGAGAAGGGCCTAAATAGAAAAGGAAGTAAAAAAAAAAAACTAACTATAAAATTGTAGCCTCACAGAGCAATAGTTTTTTGGCTGCTGGAGTCAGTGACCCCCTTTTGCAAGTTGAAAAGAGGCAGAAGATAAAGGCTAGTAAATAAAAAACTATAAAAAAATAAATAATAATACATAACATACTAAATGTTAACCTAAACAGGATTTAAACAGGGGTTTCCCTGAAGAAATGTTTGATATGGTTTTTACCCCCAGTTAATCACAAGGACTAAACAAAGCCACATTATTCACTTTTATCATTTTCGATGCTGAATGCACAGATGTGAATGCACAGATGGCATAGATGGAAAAGTCACTGACCTGCAGTTTTGACCACTGGATTCTCCCCACACATCGGGATGCATTCCTCCAGGCATGCTTGGCTCCATAAATAAGCTCTGTATCTCGTAGCTGATAAGTATCTGTAGCTTCAATCTCCTTTGTTACTTCTTGTAGTCTGTCCATGTGTGCCTTGGAGCCAAATCTTTGAGCAACAGAGGAAAAGAGTGGCAGTAAAAAAGATAAGTACTTAAGGATTTGGGTTGCATGCAACTCACTGAGATTGTGTTATTAACATAGAGGCTACATTGCACCAGTGCAGTCCCCATGCAGCAGTTAGTTCTGATCAGTTTTCTGCAGGCTAGATGTTTAAAGAAAAAATCTGATTGGTTTCCTATGGTAAATACACTGTTGCAATTTAACACTTTTTTTTGTAAATGAGGCTCACTGTGTTTTAGTAAATGCTTTATAAATTCTAGTGGATCAACTAATGTAATCTTTATTGTGCACTACTTTCACTCGTCATTCGTTTAACAACTTTACCTTTTCATTGAAGAGTAATATTGGTCAATGAATTCCTTAGCAAGGGGAAGAAGCTCCTCCTTGGTCCGGACGTCCTCTGGTTTGCGAACATAATGTGGTGGCGTCATCACTGCCCCCATGCATATCTGTTGTGTGCAGGGTGTTGGCTAAAAGAACACAGGACATCATATTCACTAATGCACATTAACTACCCTATGGCTGACAGTACAAATATAAGTATATACCATACCATGGAAGCCTTGCAGTGCAGCGTGTCATTAAGTGAAGTGTTTGTCTCCCAGTTACGAATTTTCATATAACGAGGACATTTGGAGGGACTACCATTCACTTGGCTCTTTGCAGGGGAATGTCTACCAGTTAATGTCACCTACATTTCAGCAAAGCAGTAAAAAGAGAGTTACAGAGGGAGCAAACTGAGACAATTATTGTTTTCATTTATTCTAATTATTCTAATTATTATGGGTGTAGGTGCAGATGTATTTCAGATGTATTTCTGCTCACACACACCCGCTGTAAAAGGTCATATATTTGTCCATTCTGGTTTAGAATTTGTATGAAAAATACTAATTCACAAAATCAAAGCAACATTAATTTGATTCATTTAACTGTGAAGTTCATTCATGATATGTTAGTTGTGTTTCCTGCCATGGTGTTTGCCCCTTTATAAATTCACATTTGGTGCAACTTACTGTAATTATATTTGATCCTAACTACAAGTTATTGGGACCACAGCAATGTATTTTAGTGTTCCTTTGCCAACCCTTAATTCAGATGCTTTGCTCGCATAAATTCAACTTGTTCATCCATCCAAAACACAGTCAGGCCTATATTTCTGAGCCCTCTAGCAGCTGCTGAATCTAGTACCTCTACTGTTAACCCCCTGCAAACAATATAGCAGCTCTCACCGCACTTTTAATGAATACCTACTAGAAGAAATTTGTCTGTGTTCCTATTTGCTCACAGGACAATCCCTAACGAGTGTAGAGAAGTAGGCAAGGCCATGGCAGGTATTAAGAGAATACCCTCTGCTTTCCCACAAAGGATAACTTATAAGATAGCAGGGAAATCCTGCATTTATGAAAAAATTGAAAGTTAAAAGCAGATTAAGGCAGGACTACAGCAGACGTTTAGTCATAGGGATTAACAGTCCTAACATAGTCAAGGAGCTTAGCTTGCAGAGAAAGCGAAATCGCAGCCAAATTTGCCAGGGAATCCCATAATCATCCTATGTGAGTGTGTATATGTTTTACTTCACTAGATTATCTTTCCTAATTTAGATGAATGATGAATACAGCAGCAGACTATCTGGGACTCCCACGCTGATGGCCCTCTTCATTGTTTGTTACACATAAACACAAATGCTAGGCAGGTGTTGGTATATATACTATTTGCCACATATACACTATATAGCCAAAAGTAACCAGACGCAATTCTCTTCTGCCCCTTGGTGCTCTTACACTACTAAATGACAAATTTTATGGGTGATCAAACAAACCTAAAATCCTCATGTGCAATGCCAAGTACCAGCTGAGGGGCAGAGGTCACCGCCATTGGTGAATCAGAACGTAGGAGTAAGAATGAATTGTGTTGTTCACTTAAGTGGATTTAATGACATGATGTGAATGAGCCTTACAACAGTCCTTGAACAAGAAAACAATAATAAGAGTGTTTACATCCATCCAGATTTGTTTTTCTTTTATCTGCAGTGGGTTTATTATTATAGGCTTAATGTTATCCGATCATACAGCATGCGTAACAAGGACAGTGGTAATGTTCATTCACGTCATTTCATATTCGTGCATTAAACCCATTAAAATGAACAACATAATTTACAGAATTATTACTCCTACATTATTATTCACTTATATGGGAAAAGTAAATAAAGAAAATGTAGCAGTGCATGGCATGAGCAACCCTTTCAAAGCAAATTAAAGATTGAGATCACTTATTCATGGGTATATATATATATATATATATATATATATATATATAATCAAATGATTATTACACCTTCTGGTATGGGGGAAAATGTCCCATGTGCATCTAAGAGAAATTAATATCCACATGAAAAAATGGAGCACCTCCTAGACAGCTATAGAAACCCACACATTTGATGACAACAGAAGAGAACAGTTGCAGTAAAATGGTTGCAACGAAAAGCAGAAAAGATCTTAAAGCACAGTTTGGGGCAGGTTTGACAAGGTATCCCATCCTTTTTATTATCAGTAAGTAAATATTGTTGAGCCAGCAGTATGTTATGATTATGTTTCTTTTTGGTGATTTTTTATTTTTATTAGACAGGCACTGAATAATGCAATGTTACCTTTAAGTTGTTTTGTGCTGTCTTTTGTGATTAAAAAAAAAAAGTGCTGCATACATTTGCACTGAAACATCCATAATGGAGGTTAAACACAATAGGTAGCAATTTGAGTTTAAGGGGCAGAATGAGACAATGGATACAGAGAATCTTTCAAATGATCAGAAGTGTGGTAGGCTAAACTGCATTTTTCATATAGGAAGTATGAATATAGTAGTAGTCCGATAACAGACAGGAATGTGTCAGCTAGAGGAAGGCAACAACTGTTATTACCATGTAAGACACCGAGTCTCCCTTGTTTAAATAACCACTCACCAGTGTAGCAATAGCATTTTCATAATGGAAATAAGACATTCTTTGAAATCTGGTACTCACAAAATTATGGGTTTACAAACACGAATAAACGAATGTAGTGTAGTAAATGAAGTGCCTATATGGCCTTAGGACCATAAAACTAGCTTAGATTTGAAATCTGTCGTGATTTTTATAGTGTACTCTTTTTTTCTCAGTTACATCTCCTAGCAAATAATTCACTCTACTATTTATAATTTTATTTATGAACCAACAAATGTATTTTTTTAGCTGTAATATTGGTGTGTAAACGCCATCTCGGTGCCTTGTGCCTGAGTCTGAGCTTTCAGAATGAGCCTGTGCTACACATTAGAACTACTTTCAGGTAACCTATTGTTTCCCCTACTCCCATGTAACTGGAGGAGTCCCAAGCCGGACTTTTATGTCTTACTATTGAGTGCTATTCTGTAGCTGCTAACTTGCTACTTTCCCATTGTTCTGCTGATTGGCCGCTGAAGTTTATCAGAGCACAGGTCACATGGTTGTTCCACCCTGGGAAATGAAGAATATGACTTGCTCCATGTGAAATTTCAAAATTAAATATTAAAAAACCTGTTTGTGCTTTAAAAAAAAAAAAAAAGATGCGGGATTCTGCTGGAGAAGTTCTATTAACTGTGTTTTTTAAAAAAACATATTCCCATGACAGTATTCCTTAATTGATCTTAAAACTGTGTTTAACTAAACAAAGGTATAAGCAAGGTGTTTCCATTATGGGGCCTATTTATCATGCTGTGTAAAAAACTGTGAAAAATACATCATGCGGGTAAAAAATGGTGTACTTGTGTACGTGTAATGAGTTTCAGCAATTATGTGCCTCTGTGTAAAAAATCTGGTGTAAACAGAATTAGCAGTTTGAAAATGCTATGGGAAAATCATTTATCTATTGCATTTTTTTTCCATTTACTTGGTGCTTGAATTTTTCCCTTTGAATTTAATGGATTACATTACAAGGTATGAAGTGGTTTAAAATAACAGCGTAAAATCTGGCATTCGGACGGTGTAAAATAAAACACACACCTTAATAAATTTGCCATTTACAGTGGCTTGCAAAAGTATTCGGCCCCCTTGAACTTTTCCACATTTTGTCACATTACAGCCACAAACATGAATCAATTTTATTGGAATTCCACGTGAAAGACCAATACAAAGTGGTGTACACGTGAGAAGTGGAATGAAAATCATACATGATTCCAAACATTTTTTACAAATAAATAACTGCAAAGTGGGGTGTGCGTAATTATTCAGCCCCCTGAGTCAATACTTTGTAGAACCACCTTTTGCTGCAATTCCAGCTGCCAGGCTTTTAGGGTATGTCTCTACCAGCTTTGCCCATCTAGAGACTGAAATCCTTGCCCATTCTTCTTTGCAAAACAGCTCCAGCTCAGTCAGATTAGATGGACAGCGTTTGTGAACAGCAGTTTTCAGATCTTGCCACAGATTCTCGATTGGATTTAGATCTGGACTTTGACTGGGCCATTCTAACACATGGATATGTTTTGTTTTAAACCATTCCATTGTTGCCCTGGCTTTATGTTTAGGGTCGTTGTCCTGCTGGAAGGTGAACCTCCGCTCCAATCTCAAGTCTTTTGCAGACTTCAAGAGGTTTTCTTCCAAGATTGCCCTGTATTTGGCTCCATCCATCTTCCCATCAACTCTGACCAGCTTCCCTGTCCCTGCTGAAGAGAAGCACCCCCAGAGCATGATGCTGCCACCACCATATTTGACAGTGGGGATGGTGTGTTCAGAGTGATGTGCAGTGTTAGTTTTCCGCCACACATAGCGTTTTGCATTTTGGCCAAAAAGTTCCATTTTGGTCTCATCTGACCAGAGCACCTTCTTCCACATGTTTGCTGTGTCCCCCACATGGCTTGTGGCAAACTGCAAACGGGACTTCTTATGGTTTTCTGTTAACAATGGCTTTCTTCTTGCCACTCTTCCATAAAGGCCAACTTTGTGCAGTGCACGACTAATAGTTGTCCTATGGACAGATTCCCCGACCTGAGCTGTAGATCTCTGCAGCTCCTCCAGAGTCACCATGGGCCTCTTGGCTGCATTTCTGATCAGCGCTCTCCTTGTTCGGCCTGTGAGTTTAGGTGGACGGCCTTGTCTTGGTAGGTTTACAGTTGTGCCATACTCCTTCCATTTCTGAATGATCCCTTGAACAGTGCTCCGTGGGATGTTCAAGGCTTTGGAAATCTTTTTGTAGCCTAAGCCTGCTTTAAATTTCTCAATAACTTTATCCCTGACCTGTCTGGTGTGTTCTTTGGACTTCATGGTGTTGTTGCTCCCAATATTCTCTTAGACAACCTCTGAGGCCGTCACAGAGCAGCTGTATTTGTACTGACATTAGATTACACACAGGTGCACTCTATTTAGTCATTAGCACTCATCAGGCAATGTCTATGGGCAACTGACTGCACTCAGACCAAAGGGGGCTGAATAATTACGCACACCCCACTTTGCAGTTATTTATTTGTAAAAAATGTTTGGAATCATGTATGATTTTCGTTCCACTTCTCACGTGTACACCACTTTGTATTGGTCTTTCACGTGGAATGCCAATAAAATTGATTCATGTTTGTGACTGTATTGTGACAAAATGTGGAAAAGTTCAAGGGGGCCGAATACTTTTGCAAGCCACTGTATTTTACACAGCGTTTTACAAAATTTTTCTGGCATGAATTGTTTTGGATGTCTTGAGTTACTGCCTGGTCAGGTGGTGGCAGTAGTCCCTGACTGCATAGTCCCCTGTGTCAATAGGCACAACAGCACTTGATTTGGAACAGAAGGCAGGAATGTTCAAGCAGTGCCAAGCACAACTATACAGAAGTGCCAAGTTCATATTTATATGCAAGTACCTTTAATGAAAGTGGTTTTACACATAACTGACTGCAGGGATATTGCAGGGATTGCATGTGCAGGCATTTAAACTCCCATACAGAGCAGTGAGGAGAGGTCCCCATTGCTCCGTATGGGAGCAAAATTTAAAAATTTTGTTGCAGTGGGGCGGCATGCTGCCCCTAAATTTGTACTGCCCTAGGCCTGGGCCTTTGTGGCCTAGCCACAAATCCGGGCCTGGCAACTGCCCTTTACTGGATCGCTATTTTAGCCTATTTGAAAACAATGCATATGACTGTATGTATGCACAAGTCTGGCTAGTATTCACATATGGTACAGTGTTAAAAATATACTTAGGAGATATTTGGCCTTGTTGGCTGGTTCTTTTGATGGACCACTAAATGTTGTTAACTGAATGAGTTAAATCCATTTAAATATGCAGTCAAGCTACCATTGTGGTCAGCACAAGTACATGCTTCACACTACGCAAGTCTCAGACTTGTATGGAAAAGCCAGGGTGCACCTAGGAAACAGCCCCAGCAGCTGCTAGAGACAATCATCATTTATTCACAGAGAGCTGCAAAACTTGAGACTGATATTCAGTGGACATGAAGCATCAAATGCTGCTAGCTGAACAGGCTGAAAGCTGAAAATCTGTACCATTTCCCATCATACTACCCCTCAGAGGAAATACTCACTGTAACAATAGTAGGAGACCCAGCAACACCAAATTCCCATGAAATTGACAATGTATGTACATTTCAAACTTAAAAGCTATATCAGCTGCATTGAGATAACACAGCAAGAGGTCACAAAGCCACCATGAGTTACCTCTGAAGTACTGGAGTATTTTCATTTGCAAGAACATTAGCTACAGTCAAGAACAGTAATCCTGTTTGTCAGCCACAATATTTCCTAGAGATCCATGCTCTGATTATAGTAGAATACAAGCCTGACATATCGCAGATTCTGCTTTTTAGATACAGTGAATCCCTGTTCTGTAAAGATTCAAGTCTTGATGGCATATGAGGTACTGGCATAAGATACTGTAGTCTGGAATAGGTGCAACATCCAAGATTAAAACGCTATAAAACAGGATTTTGAGTCTGCTTTGTCTGAACTCAAAGTGACAGTTTAAGCGCGGAAGCAAGCCTTCCTGCAACTGGGATAGCCTCAAGAACATCCATCTGGATTTTACAGCACAACAAACTGAGCCTTGGGCATTAACAGAAAAAAGTAAAACTAGGATAAAGATGTTTGTCCAGTTTGTACAATTTTATTGGGAAGCTGTCCATTTTTACCTACCTGCTCACACTCCAGATATGGGTTGTTTAAAACCACAGGCATCTTGTTGTTGTTTTTCCAGATACCATTGACTTGGTCCTTCTGCGTGCTTGGTTGTGTCTGCGAGTTGCTGAATATAAAAGGTACAGAATAAAATCATAATATGTCTCAAATATTGCCTTAATTATGAAACTGTCCTATTTTTTTTTATTCATGGTTTTCAGTATAAAGCACAAGCTCCAGACCCCTACTTCTTATCATTTTGATACAACAGTAATTTTAATTTGTCTGTTCCTTGCCTAGATGAAAGTACCCTAAAGTTAAACAGGGCTGTGCCGAACAGCCGGAACTCTACACGTCATCTGGTAAATGAGCTGTAAAAGAGAGATGTGCAGGTTATGGAAGTCATGGTTCATGAACATCTGAAAAGCCAAGAGAATGAGTGTACAAATATGTTTTTGATGTCATGTCTGTTCTGTGGCTTGCACCTTTTGTATATAATTTAAAGCCTCTACTCAAAAACCCTTGCTCTTTGCAACTCATTTCTCATGATGATTTTAGCAGTAAAGGTAGTGTAGCATTTCTGTTCGTGCATTATCATCTGATCATTTTATTTTCTTCTACCAGCATATATTTGCAGAGAATTTTATGGCCAGATTCACTATCATTTTGGATTTATCAAGCTGCTTGACAAATCACTGAATGAATCGGGAAAAAAGCTTTAAAATAGTGTAAACATTACCTACAACCAAGTATGGGATTTAAAGGCTATGGGTATTTACCTTTTTGGGGGTCATGATATCCTGACCCCAAAGACTGCAATCTTGATTGAACTGGGTTATTGATTCCATCAAATCAGTCAACATTCCAGCGAGACTGAATGATGATACATCTGTACCATGGTGTTCAATGAACTAAAAGTATTTGATGTTGGGTATACATTTGGCTTCCTTTTTAAAGGACAGATCTAACAGTACTGGAAATAGATGTTGGGTGCATATTTAAAGATGAATGCTCCATTCTATTTTAAATGAAGGGATTTCCTAACTTCTTTAATGGTCTTTTTTTAAGAATTGGGAGCATATTTATTATAGTGTGTAAAACAACATCACCGGTGGTGTTGTCCATAGCAACCAATAAATATTCCCCTTGGTCTTGTCCACTCTCAGTCACTCTTTTTGTTCTTGCCCCATTTCTCATTATCTGGTTCCACTTGCCACCTCTACAAGAAGTCAGCAGGAGATATGGCCTATTATCAGCAGGAGTAGGTCAACCAAATATTATATATATTAGTCATAACAAAGACCAAGTAAAGCAGAAACAACCTCACTAGCTATTCTCACTGACTGAAATGGTAGCTATCATGGATGAATTCCCCTATACTAACTAGAATATTGCTGCCAGTTAATATCTCTTTCATAATATCAGACAACAAATGGCTTAGCTTGCTTACTAAAATTGCATAGCTTGATGAATTCTCATCAAATTCTTAAATTTAAATCTGCACCTTTAAACAATGTGTACAGTTCATTTAAATATATACTGAGAAATACAGTAGGCAATGTTGCAAGAAGACACACGTGTCATGCTCAACCCAATAAAGTATTTCTAATTAGTTTCTAGGTGATTCAAAATGCCATCTAAAATGTTTTCCTTCCTTCCAAAATGGCATTGGTTATTATTTGATTATATTGTTCTGGCCAGGGGTCCTCAAACTTTTTAAGCAGGGATCTAGTTCATGGTCCCTCAGACTGTTGGGGGGGCCAAACTTAAGTCCTCCCCCAGTGTCCTCATACTATGGCCCTCTCCCCCCTGCTTCCTGCTCCCCCACTGCTTCCTCCTGCTCCCTGCTGCTTCCTCCCACTCCCCCCAGTGTCCTCCCACTCCCTCCTCTGGCTCCGCCTTGGATCCTCCTGCTCCCCCCTGCAACCTCCTGCTGCGTCCTCCTGTTCCCCGCTGTGTCCTTCCATTCCCCGCTGTGTCCTCTCACTCCCCGCTGCGTCCTTGCATCACCTTGGGGGGCCATATCTGGCCTGTGGGCCGTAGTTTGAGGATGCCTGGTTTAGGCTATTATGTATAATTAAATATATCTGAATAAAGTTCTACAACAATTTTAAAATGTGCACACCTGGACTTAACCTTAAGATTAGTGAGCCCTATTAATTTGTGTACACACCAAAAATATTTTGGTTTTGTGTCATTTAGGCATATGTATTATTTTGTTATATTGGTTTGGGCATTCAGATTAGTTCAGGATAACTTTTATCATAATATCCTGTAAATGATATCCTTATAAATGGTGCTTAGTGATGTAATTTCTGTCACATGACTCGTTGAAACTTGTGTATTATAATAAATAATGTATGTCCTGTTGTAAAATATGAGGATATTAAAAGTCACCTCAGTGTTCCATGACCTGTATAAAAGCACTCAACCTTTTCCCTTTATATGGTCATGGAACTTCTTGGTGACTTTTAAATATTCTTAGTTTCACCATGGAAAGCCTATAGTAAGGCACAGGCCATCTTGTGTTTTATTGTTAGCATCCAGTACCAAAAAGTACAGTATTTAAACAGGGCACAGTAGTGCTATGCAGTGCCTAGTGCTGTTTGTCCTGTCTGGGGAAAAGTTGTTATATATATAAATATGCCTTAGAGAGGCAAACATTGTGATACAAAAGATCATAATTATTTGTAATGACATTTTACCACACAAAACATACAATTTGCTTCTGTTCTTCAGAAACAAAAGAAACTGTTGTTCACATGATATGGCAATGTATTGTTCCTACCTGAACCTGGCAAAACATAACTAAATCACAGTAGCAGCTCCAGTTGTAAATGAGTAAATAACTTTTATAAAGGCTTCATTATAGTAAAGTCTTTAAAATACATCACAGCACAAACTGCCTTGGATTTTCTGTAGTTCTGGAAATGGTAGGCTGTGACTTTACTATCATATCCCAGCAATGCTATTCTGAAGTAGTCACGGTGGCATGGTATTTGTGTGTTCCGAACAAGGGAATCATAGATATATATACATGGCATCTTTATAATTCCAACAAGAAGATTTACTGAATTTTGGGTTGTACAAGATATTTTCACACAAAACACTGTAATCTTCAGTCCTCTTCTGCCAATGAAATCCCCAAGCTTTATAATTTATCCCCAGCAGTTCTGTAAAGTCCTCTAAGCCTGGGCACAGTGCTGCCTGTTAACTCTCACTCTTACATACCACACACTAACATTTTGTAAATAAAAAAACAACAAGTGCTGTAAAGGTGATTCCTTTATTAGCTAATTAAGATTTGAATTGTAGCAAACTTTCAGAACATTTCAGATTCTATTTCCAGACAATTATGCTAGAGAAGCCAGTATAACTTCTGATACACATACATACACACAATTCTAGAAACACATCTAGAGACATACAAGAAAGTAAAACAAAAAACACAGTACACATGCATAACTTGTAATGCAAAAAAAGTCATAGCAATAGAATTCCAAATATTACCCAGTGGCCTATAAATGGGGCACTTACTCTTTACCAGAGTGGCAGATGCTTTCAGATAAAGAGCTTACAAAATTCTGATATCAAGCATATCTGCCAGACCCCGGGCAGAACTGTTTGCTTCACAAGCACTTAGTGCCACGCTCTTGCACACCTTTTTGCTATTGCACTTCTGCCTAGGGTCTTAGTAATTTAACCCTAATGCTAGTTGGACAGCTCGGCTATAGAACACAATGGAGACCTTTGGATATAGGTACAGTGGTTACCAATAATTTCAGAGCTTGCACATTTTCTCCAAGATTCTGAAATATTTTCTAGTTAGAAGTTATTTACACAAATGCATCTGTCCAAGAGTACATTGGCCATGGGCCCCCAATTTACTTGCCAAAACTAAAGCTGGCACATTACTGAACTGTACCCTTATTGCTAGAATGATGCATTGTGTTTGTAGCGGGATAATCTGCAGTAGAATTATACTAAATTGGTTAATTTGCATTTAACTACCATTGTACCAGTGAAGAAAACATGATATTTTGCATTTTAGAAGTAAAATAAAGATTTAAACTATAAATTAAGAAACAGTAACTGAAAAAATCTAAAATTCAGAAACAAAGCTATGAATGCAAAAAAGTGTGTAGGATCTATATTGGGCTCATCTTCATTACATTTCTTTATGTAGTCTCGAAACATGTTAAAATCTCATCAGCCAACAATCTTTATGCAAGAGCTGAGCTTCTGCACTGAAACCTGCCTGTAATGTGATTTTTGTCACTTTACCTGTTGCAATGAATTGATTGGCAAACATTAGATGCCACCTTGGTGAAGCTGTCTGTATTGAAATAACCCCTTACAGTTCATGTCTGTCCATTTTCCTCACTGTTTCTGAATAGAATTGAATTTTTATTGCCAGGCTCCAGAGAACTATATAATGATGCATACATTTGTAAGATGCTTCAGCAATGAGGCCTGAATGCTCCAGGAGCAGAAATAGTACGGGTTATTTGAAAGTATCATCCATACAGTACATTTCCATGTTTGCTAGGAATATGCTAGCATTACTTTTATCTTTTAATTGTACAGGTATGGGATCTGTTATCTAGAAACCCATTATCCAGAAAGCTCCAAATGATGGGAAGGACATCTCTTATAAATTCCACTTTAATCAAATAATATAAATTTTTTAAAATGATTTGCCTTTTCTCTGTAATAATAAAGCAGTACCTTGTACTTGATTCTACTAAGATATGGGAAATCCGTATTAAAGACATAACAATCCTATTGGGTTTAATTAATGTTGAAATAATTGTTTAGTAGACATAAGGTATGGAGATCCAAATTACAGAAAGACCTCTTATCCGGTAATCCCCAGGTCCTGAGCATTCTGAATAACAGGTTCCATTTCTCTACAACATATTAGGCAAATGCTTTATATATAGAATCTTGGGATTATCTGTAGCTGATAGTTTTCTCTGTTACATAACTGTCAAATCTGCTTTCTTATGATGTTCATATTGAGAGAGATTGTAATTACACAAAAATAGTAGTGTTGCTCATTTTACAATAGGGTAGTTCCATAGGAAGTCAAAGCCCTGGCACAGGCCAACACTGCCATAGGGCAGTGGCTCTAGTAACTCCCACTGGGAGTGTGCTCCTACACGCCTTGCTTAATATATTACTGTGTATTTTAATTGAACTAGTAAGAATTCTCTTATTTATAGACAACCCATCTTTTTGTATATTTCTTTGCAATGCAAATGAAATGCAGTCAATTGAGCAAAACATCTATATGTTTATTAGTGATGCATGCATTCGGGAAAGAATTTCAATATCAAATGTGCCCACATGAATGGTTTCATCATGGTGAAATATAGCCTTCCAGTTATTTGGTACTGCCCATGTATGTGCGGCTTTATACAATGATCATAACTCATTCTTAAATGTACGCTGATGTTTTGTTAATAAAAATCTCTAAATGTTTATACTTTATTGAACAAATACAAAACAAATAATTAAATCCTTCTTATTAAAAACTGGAGTGCCACTGCCCCTTTAATTTCACTTTGCTCCTGTAACATAATGATTATATAGTATACTGATTTTTAGCTACATAAAATCGAATACAGTTATGGGACCAGTTATGTGGAAACCCCCAGATCCCAAGCATTTTGTATGACCATACCTGAAGTCTACTAAAAAAATAATTTAAACATTAAATAAACCCAATAAGTGTTGATTATATCTTAGCTGGGATCAAGTACAATGTCCTGTTTTTGTAAAGTTTGTTCCCTCAGTCCATTCCTTTGCTGGGTTTGAATTAGGTCCCTGGTATATTGCAGCCTGTTACCTTACCGCTTCCCTATTCAGGCAGGTTGGAGGTATAGGCTTACTCTGTTGTAAGGTTCCTAATTACACTCTGCATTAATTGGCAGCTGCAGCCAATCCCTAGTGAGCTCCCAGCAGAGAGCCCTTATTTAAACCCTGGTTCCTTACTTTGCCAGTTCCTAGGTCTCTATACCTGCTGGTCATCCCGACCTTTGTCCCTGGCATCCTTCCAGTCTCCTTTCCAATCTGCTCCCTCCAAATCTCTACTTAAAACACTAGGCCAGTGGTCCCTGTGACCCTTGTGGCCCCCTGTTGGTCATTCCTATGTGGGGGTTGGGCCACTGTGCGTGTTTTGTTATTACAGAGAAAAAGGAAATCATTTTAAAGGAGAAGAAAAGTCATTTTGGCATTTTACTGGCAATAGATTTGCCACATTAGTGCCACCTAGAACTCTATATTTATTCTGCAGAAACATTACTATACCTGAGTAAACAGCTTTAGAAGCTTTCTCCACTTCCTGCCTAAAGTCTAGCGGTTATAGCTCAGATCACACATTCCTAACGGAGTGGGGAAGGAGTTCTTAGCATTCTAGTGGGAGGGGGAGCAGGAGAGGGGAGAAAGAAGAGAACTGCGCAGACTCTGGCCACGGGAATTAAGGATGTTTCTGAGAGAGGAAGTCAGACACTTGAACAACATGTTTACAAAAAAAGAGACAATAAATCCTGTGTTTCTTTTGATAGTGGACTATTTGATTAAAATAAAGTCTATGCATGATGGCCTTCCTGTAATTCTGAGCTTTCTGAATGATGGGTTTCTGGATAACAGGTTCCATACCTGTACTGATAAACTAATATCAAAGTTCAGACACTGACTACTTATACTCAAAACTCACAAGTACTGATTTCCCATTTTTTTGTACATCCCTCCATTAACCCAGCCATTGCTTTTGATGCTTCTTATGTGTCTACACTGCCATAGGGCATCACTTTGCCCGCACTCGTATCATATAGGCCTACACTAATGATTGTAACTTCCAATAGCCCAGCATGCAAAAATAGGAAAATAGGCTTTCTGCATGAGACAAGTAACAGTAAAGTTACACACAAGAAACAGCCATTATAATACCCATTTTAGCTTGGTCTTCATAGCTTCCTGCTTGCACTTTAGCCCTTATAGCTCAGACTGCAAATTCCTAAGGGTGGGGGGAGTGAATTTTATGATTTCTTATGGGAGAGGGGAGCAGAAGAGAGGAGAGAGCTGCGCACACTCTGGCCCCCAGAATGAAGGATTTTTCCGAGAGAGGAAGTCATATATCCTAACCACGTTTACAAACAAGGAAACAATAAATCCTGGGTTTCTTTTGATAGAGGATTCAGTGCAGCTTTTCTGTGAGTGCGTACGGCTGTATTTACATAGATCTTTCTGATAAAGCTTACTTAGTTTTTACCTTTCCTTTTCTTTTAAATAAACCCAATAGGATTGTTCTACCCCTTATAAGGATCAAGTACAAGATACTGTTCTATTACAGAGAAAAAGGGAATTATTTTTTTAAATTCAAATTATCTGATCTTATCTGATCTGATCTGAAAATGGAGCCTGTGCAAGATGGCCTTCCCATAATTCAGAGCTTTCTGGATAATGGGTTTCTGAATAAGGGATTCCGTACCTGTACAATAAAACAAACCAGCTGTCCCAAAATCAGGGAAAAATATACCCATGTAGTGTTGCAAACAACCACCTTTAAAAATGAAGAATCTCATACAGTTGTTTGAGGTATTCCTTATGCAAGTTATTAGCAATAATGTGCTTAATATAAATGAATACTGCCTGTACAACCGTGTTACTTCAGCCCAATGATACCCAGCCTGAAAGCTTCCAGTTGTTCAAGTTGGACCTGAATTCTTTTTTATCTCAATAGTACTGCCTGAAATACGCAAAAGTGGTACCCCATGCCCAAAGAGATCAATGTCACAGCGAAGAAATGATCAATCTGCTAGTGTGACATCTGTAACATGGAATCTGTTTGAATGGTTATTAAGGGATTGCACACAGGAAACTATCAAAATCAATAAAGTAATTACAAACTGTCAGCATGGTTTTACAAAGCACAGCAGATGTCAAATTTATCTAATAAGTTTCTCTGAGGAAATAAGTAGGAAGCTAATGCAATATTGTTAGACTTTGCTAAGGCATTTGGAATTGCCCCCTGCTAGGAGGAAGATAGCCTGCTTACATCTGAACCTGTGCATAGATAAGGAGAGTTATTGCTTGTGCATTGCATAGTGTTGTACTGGATTTATTTCTTCCCAAAGTCCCAAAAAGACATAATAAAAGACAATTAAAATTTCCCCCTACCAGTGATACCAAATTTGGAGTTGTATGTTATGCCACTATTTGCACCTGCGATGTAAGTAGCAGCTTGCAGGAAGCACATGGGTGTCCATGTACATGACTCTTATTAGTGCCCAATTCATTAGGCACCTGAAAGAAGGTTTGTTGATGCAAGTACTGCATACTACATATACACTATCAGAGGCACAGCCAGCATAAGGGTGTATATGTTCTAGGGACTGGGTGCAATTAGGATCATATAAATGACATGCTAATGGCACACAACTGTGTAGCATAATTTACTTAAATAAAAATCAGCTGGACTGGACTTATATTTTTCTATATTTGAAAGGTTAACACAAATCACTTTGGCTGGAGCAGAACCTGCCCTTTTTGATGAGTTGAAATCATTTGTTGGTAAGGCAGGAATATAACATTGTACTTATATTACATATTACTTTTACAACATCATATGCTTTTGCAAAGAATCAGGTATCAAAGGCCCACGGAACATATGTTACATCTTCTTCGCTTGTTCTTGTACTGATGCAGTTCCCATACTACGTCAGCTGCATTGTATTTATAGACTTTATAATGTACTGTTATCATGGCTGAAACTATCACATCTCTGCACCTCAATCAGCCGCATTCTATTCCTTTCTGACTTTTAAACTATCATTACTGGACTGTGAACATCATGGTTGAATAAGAGGAGGGATTAGTTACACCTCAGAGCCATATGCACAAAGCTTTAGTCCCTAGCCCTTCCAGGGGTGAGATGTGTGCTCTGTGCTGTGTAGATGGGATGAGCACCACAGCCCTCATCAGTGCCGGATTTGTGTTTCGGGCACCCCAAGGCCGCCCCCGTTGGTCGCCCTCCCCGAGCGCACATGCACCCCCCCCCAGCGGCAGCAAGCGAGCATGCGCATACATTTAAACTCCCATACGGAGCAGTGGGGAGAGGTCCCCATTGCTCTGTATGGGAGCAAAATTTAAAAATTTAGTTGTGGCGGGGCAGCATGCCGTCCCTAAATTTCTGCCACCCTAGGCCCGGGCCTTTGTGGCCTCTCCACAAATCCGGGCCTGGCCCTCATGCCAGGTCCTACTGACTTGCACTACATTCAAAGAGGTGCACATGTAGGTATGAGGTGCAAATTATAGTGGGACAAGATGCAAAGTGCAAAAAACATGGCACTTTTTTAACTTTTTGGTAAATGAAATCTAAAAGCTGAAACTGCCAATTCTCATATGCAGCCAACCTATGCAGTCTAAAACCTGTATTTTAATTTATCCTCTCTCTTTATTCAGACTTTTGTTAATCTACCAGTCCAATTCTCCCAACTGTAAAATCTGCTATTATCCATCTCTTTATTAGTATATGCACATGATGGGAACTGAATATGACTTAACCCAGCAAATGCATAATCCATAGACCACAATACAACATTATTTAGTGCTTTAAAAAATGTTTGCATTATTTTTGAGGTCTATTGCATGTGTATATTGGCTGAGAGCAGCAGCATGGCAACATGTAAAGAGGGAAGGTTCTGTGCACTGTTATAGTAGCTATACCCAATATTTACTGTCTCCATATTATCAGCAGAATATATTTCTCAGTATTTTTTATGTACAATTTATCTAGAACTCACAAAAAAAACTGTGCACTTTCTAGGTTATGTGCTGACCTGTATTAGAGGAACATTTTCACATTCCAGTGTGTCAAGTTTGTAGTGTGACTTTGTTCTGACTTGTGATTTTCACTTTGTCTTGACTTTAGTCAGATGCCATGAAGCCAACAAGGAGTTTCCTCCAGGGGACAAAAGACTACTTAATTGGAACTAATATTCAGCACACAGAAGGGTATTCACAGATTATTGTTGGAGATGGTAAAGCAAAGAGGGGCTAAATCTGTCCATCTCTATGCCTCATTACACTGCAGACGATGTGAGTTCTATTTACAGTATTTGCATTAATTGAACTCGTCTGGAGTCCTAAGTTGAGGAAGGGAAGCAGAACAGTGGACTTATGTGACATCTGCATGTTATCTCTTCTATAAAAGTAGCAGTTTTAGGCTCCTGCTTCCATTAAGGAATCATCATAAAGAGTGTGTGCAGTGTAATATTCTGAGCATGGCTGCAGATCAACTGCAAGTCCTAGGAAACTTCCACATATGGAGAAAATTACATACTATCCAAGGTTGCTGGGGGCAACAGTCTAAAGTAGATGGAGGTCTGCTGGCTGGACTTCAGCATTATAAAGCATGTTGTGTCAGGGTCACAGCATGGATATGGTTTTATGCAGTCTGTATGCATGCAATGCTGTGAATTACCTTTTCTAGGATAGCAGGAAGCAATACAATAAATAAAATTCAGTTGATCACATTCCGTTTATGAAATGAACACACTTTCATTTCCAGGGGGAAATTTCTTACTCAGCACAACTGTAACCTGACAAATTCTGCCTGTAATTCTTATACCAATAGACATTATTTAGGGACCCATTGATAGGGGGAGTAATCCCTTCCAGTCCTGTTCCCTAATAAGCTAAGCCCACACCTGTTTATTTGGTGCTTTTTGAACATCCCTCTAGAGAAAATGCTGTTAATGTAAAATCTAATTACTTTTCACAGGTTTCGACAAAAGCTCCAGTGTTTCTTATGATTAATGCACGTTACTATAGTAAAGAGAAGAGGATGGCTAGATAGCTGTGGTCAATATAGATTTACAGACATATTTCACTTTTTCTAGTAAATCTTACCTTTCAACCTGAACTTCCGCATCCTTTTGCTTCACGTTTCGATGTCCATCCCCATTTAGGTCCATTCCTGCATTCAGAAGGCTCACAACTGGCTCAATTTCTTTCAATATGTCATTAGCTTTTTCTCCTCCATTAAGGCAAGGGCTGATACTGATGTCATCACCTTTACCACCATCAAGTCCATTTAAGTTAAGAAGCTGATGAACCTCCTGCCATGAAGAGCCAGCTGAACTTGTGGCACTGTCCACCATATTTTGGTGATCTTTGCTATAAAGGCTCTGACTTGTCAAGTCAGTTGACTTGGACTTAGAACACAGAGGTCTGGTGACCCGAATTGTCTTGGGAGTCCCATCTCCAGAAAAGGTGGTCTCCAAGTGGGTTGTGAATCCTTCTGGACCTCTAAGGATCAGTACAACGAAAGTCTCTGTGGAAATGCTACGCAGTATCTCCAGGGCACTTTCATAGCTGGCATCTACAAGGGGCCTATCATTCACTGCTAAGATAATATCCCCTACTTGCACCAACCCACTCTGCTCTGCTGCCCCTCCCCGAATTAAATCAGAAATAATTACAGGTGGTTTGTTCCTCCTTTGCTTAACCAGGAATCCCAGCCCGCCCACTTTGCGTTTAAAGAGGCGTACTGATATAACATTCGGCTGCAGTTGTTTAACGCTGAATTCATATTCCTCCATGGTAATTTTATTTATTGTCTATTAACCAGTGTTAGCAATTGCAGCTTGTTTCAGTTTTCTGACCTAAAAATAGCAAGTTTTTTTTAAAAAACTGGGCTATAGGATGTTTAAAGAATTCTGCTTCCAATTTGAAAATCTTAAAAACTGATCTTAAGTCTCAGGTGACTTTGCATATTTTTTATCTGTCTTATGTTTTCATCCTATTTTCAGTAAGGATGCTATGCAAGCAGGCTATAATTTTATAGACGAGAGAAGTCTTTGTTTCCCAGGCAACCCTAAAACCAAACAAAACCGAAGTCTCTTCTCAGAATTTGCCCATTGCTTCTAAAGGCAGTAACTTGGTCGGAATCCTTCTTTAATTTGCAGACATTCCTGCAGTCTTTGCATTCAGTCTCTTCTTGGAGTTAGTAGAGCTGCCAGGGCAAAAATAAACATTGTCCCATCAGTACATGTGAACTCGATGCATTTGATTGTTCTATTGTATGCACAAAATGAATCATCATGGACTAAAAATGTCAAATTCATAATATCATCAGCATTTTCGTCTAGAGAACATATGGCTAAATTATTGCTAAAATCAGTATACCTTAGCTTACAGCTAATACAACGTTGAACAGCTGGGATTCAAAATAGGCCTGGCATTTCCAGTTCACAGAAGCCCAAACAGCCCCCCACCATCCCAATAAATAGTGACTGTCTATGGCATCTTAGTAGCCCCTCTGTCATTTGGCAGAACCCACAGATTGCCAGTTGGGGGCTGCAACTAATTACAGGGTATAAATTGGCTAGCTGTTGACACGTGACGGTTTTTTAAACAGATATTGAAAGCTTGTAAGTCCTGAAGCAAAAAGTAGGGACAATGTGCATTAAAATGTTTCCAAAAATGGAACGGATTTGTCTACTTTAGATTCTGGATTTTTTGCAATTTTGAATTTGGGCGTCAGGGACTTATATTAATATAAATGTTAAGGATGTGCAGAAATGAAGCCTAATATGTGTATATTTCTTTTGCCAATACTGTGATCACATCTACCACAACTTGACATATACTATATAAGACAAACTGTCAGTAAACTAGTTGAATACACCTACAACATTATATATCCTATTTATAAAACAGATTTAGTGATCAGTTGCATCCAACAGCTATTGTCCAAAATATGTCTCAAACACAAACACTAATTGGTGAGTTATAGTTCAACAATGGTGCTAGCAGAAAATGGAAATCCATGTATTATAGAAAAACTAAGTAACTGCTGCACTCAAAAGACTTTATTATTTTTCCATAGGACAGACATGAACTGTTTTCAGACAATTCCGTTTTTGAACATGTCCTATAATTTGTCACAATTCACAGTTTTACAAAAGAACAAAAAAGCATAACACTTAAGCAAACATGGAAGGGTTAACCATTTGGGGTCCCTTGCCAAAGCTTCCTCACGTCTAACCTGTGACCAAATTCTTTCACCACATGCCACAACTCCTTCCAGCCCCAAGTGCTGTTCGAAATGGTGTATATGTAATTAGAGTCACCTGATGCATAGTTCACATGCACACCCCAGCCAGTTTCATACTCCTCCCACCCTCCTAAAAATTAACCCTTCAAAGTGGAGCAGAAAACATCTATGCAACTCATATTTCTTAAAGGTGCTTTATCATTTCACATGCCAGTTTATATGGAGATGGAGAATTAAAGGTACCCCTCGTACATCCTACAAAAAAATAAAATAAATTGTAATCTTTATTGGATGCAATCTTTGCATCCACCAGAGCTGACATTTTGTTATGCGTAGAATCCTGTCACCTGTCTAGATGGATATGCCCAGCTATACAATGGTGTGGTAGTGGGGACTCCTTAATCTGACCAATTTTACAGTAAACGTAGTCAGAGCATGCACCTCATTTATATCAGATATAGATTCATATAGTAAGCACAGTATTGAAGAATGGGTGAAAAATTGCAGCACATCAGCAATTCTAGGCTCAGTTATGGGGCTAATGTGTCTCAATAGCTTGCACACCACCAGTGTCAGACTGAGATGCCAGGGGCCCGCCGGAAAACCTCAAACCACGGGTCCATTCTCCAAACTATTTTTCTTCCTCTTCTCATTTAACCTCTTTGTTCCACTAGTCTATTTTCTTTAAATACTATAAGCTATTCTCTTTGTTTCCAAGCAAAAAAAGGGAATGGCCATGAAAGACCAAATGGTTAGAGGCAGGAGGGCCCACTGACCCCTAGGCCCACCGGGAGTTTCCTGGTATCCCTGTGGGCCAGTCCGACACTGCACACCACTCAATTTCACAGCATATTTACATCATAAGAGAAGAGCTGACATACCAAGAGTTTTTGTTGTTTTTCTATTAATTTATCCATTTTGAACGAAGATCTAATATGTATATGAGCAATTGGTCAAGCAAATGTAACACTACTTCCAAAATGATGGAGCACTTTCTGGTACCTAGGACCTTCCTTGTTCTTACCCAACTTGGATTTCCTGCAACTTCAGTAGTGTATGCCTTACAAATGATCTCTGAGGTGGCCCCTTGCTGTATTGATGGTAAAAAGGTTAATCCCACTGAATCACACACACTGAACTGATCTCTTTATAGCTTGGGGGGCACCAGTCGTTCATGAAACAAACAGACAACCCTAGGGCAGTGACACATGGGGAGATTAGTCGCCGCACAACAAATCTTCGTTGTTGCGAGCGACTAATCTCCTCGCAATGCCATCCTACTAGATGTAAATTGCCGATGGGATGGCATACGTGGCGCCGTGATTTCCCGAAGTCGCCTTGAGTGGAAACTAATATACTTACAAGATGAAAGGTTGGGCAGTGGCCATATCTTTATTATTAGATAAGCCCATACCTATTTAGGGGTCAGCAATATGGCTTAACTTGGCTAAAATTCCCTAATGGTGCTTCTTGAATAACCACCATTACTGCAGGCAGGGTTTTAAGGAAATATAGCAACTGCCACTTGTCTGTATCTCTTACCTAATTAAAGGCTGACATTTTTTGATAATTTTCAAATTAATTGCTTAGGAAAAGCCACCCCAATTGTCATCAGACTGTTGTTTTTTTTTAATAAAATTTTCGGCAAAAACAGTACACACTAATGTCTGACCATATTGAAGTAGTACCACTTACAAATATGAAACCAGCACACAGCTTTCCCGAAAAAGGCACAGCTAGATACTGCTACAAGCAGGGTCGGACTGGGCCGCCGGGACACCGGGAAAAATCCCGGTGGGCCCCGGCCCTAGTGGGCCCCAGCGGCCCAGTCCGACCTTTGCCGGCGCTCCCCGCTACTGACTGTTCCTCCCCGACGCGTTCAATTTATAGGCGCTCGGGGAGGACGTCAGGCGGGGGCCCTTCGGGGGGGTTAGGGGACGCGGCTGGGGCACCTGAAGGGCCCCTGGGGCGGGAGCCCCGGTGGGCCCTGCACCCCCCAGTCCGACCCTGGCTACAAGAAGATTTTTAATGCTACATCCTTGGAATATAGTTCTCTTTTACCATGACAACAATACCCTGCCAGCTGTCAAGGGTCAGTCCTACAATTATTCTTGCTCCTCAAATTCATTGAAAACAATATTCCATATTTAATAGGCAAATATTTTCAGACACCTACTCTACTCCCACACATACGCACACCTCCCTTGCTCTTTCTTATCCAGTATTCCTTGTGTCTGCCTTGGACTATAGGAAGGGAAGACCGAACATTGGATCTTAGCTGCTTTATTAAGTACCTTTTTTGTTAAAGAATTCAAATTTGTCACTGCAAATTTCCTGTTTTTGTGCTGGATTTGTTGCATAAAACTCACATGTGCGCTTATCCACAAAATGAATGAATGGAGGTGGAAGCCCTGATGTAGAAGAAAGGAAGCAGCAGAAGCCCGATGGTGGGTGCATGCTTATTTTGCAAGCACTGGGCAGTGCAACATATTGACCCATATCCTTAAATATGAACTAAATCTATTAATAAAAATAAAATAACATTTTGACTTAGTTATTTATATCTTTCACTATGTAACTGGACCATAATAGTAACAAAGTCATATAAACATATTTTTCTTTTACTTTATTCATTTTAAACACAAACCTAATATGTATATGAGCAATGGATCAAGCAAATGTAACAGTACTTATAAGATGATGGACTTTGTGGTACTTAGGACCTTGTTCTTACCCAACTTGGATTTTGTGCAAGCCCCAGTAGAGTACGCATACACAGGACATTTCTCTCAGGTGCCCCCACGCTGTATTTATGAGGGATAACCACACTGAATCTCACACACAGAACTGATCTCTCAGTAAATTGAGCACCAGTTGTTCTTGAAGCAATCAGGTAGCACTTTATTAGCTGGGTCATACACAATCTGTTTGGCGGCACTTCACAGTTAGTACAATATTCAGATACTTTACATTATTACTTCCATGGATAGTGCATAGGTAGCCACTCCATGGCTAAGTACAATAGAAGTGCAACTGGTCAGGCAAAACTAGCTACAAGCATAGTAAAGAGAGGGGACTGATCAATGCACATTCCCTTGTGCCATTTTATTAGTACTTTTTCATCTGTGAAAGTGCATATATTGTCAAAATGTTGTTACAAAATTATGATTATAAAATTAAGGTAAACCCAGTATGGTGGTCCTAACTCTGGCTGGTCCCTTCCTGCATTGTAACATTTCTTGGGATAAGTGTTTTCTGACCCAGGCATTGGTCACAGTCTTGATCCTTCTCACCCATTAGCTTTTAAAATGTGAGAGATTGCCAAGACAAAAGCATTCATTTTACAGGCTTAGTTCCACCCCCCTGATTATGGCTTTTAAAAGAGAGGGATAGGCCAGACCATCTATTTTTCAAGGTATAAGACCACCATTAAAAGGTTAGCTGTGTGCTGCTGCAACCACATGGATGTTTGCCCATTCTGCAGAGAAAGTACAGAAATTCACAAAAATCCTATAAAACCTTATAAAAGCTAATGACTGGGAGAGGGAACTAGCCTTGTGACTGAGACCAATGCCCAGGTCAAGAGACACCTTTTCCAAGAAATGCTACCATGCAAGGAGAAGCCAATTTTTGAAAAATATGACCAGAGGTAAATAGTTAGGGCCACCAAATGGGATTTTTATTCTTACTCAGCAGTTGTATTTTAATACATATATTTAATTCTCATAAGGTACATATTATAATACAGCCATGCAGCTGTTTGCCTTGCTAGTCTTTCTTATTGCAAGCCCTCAGCTAATGATTCCCTTATGGATTCACAACATGCCCAAAATTATCTTCCTCAAGTGTATAGAAACCAGTCAGTAATTTAAGAAATTGCCACCTTTTGATTTTCCAGTTAAAAATAGGGCATATGTAATATATGGGCACTCACATCAGTAAAGAGCAGCTAGTGACAGAAGTTGGGCGTTTGCTTTATAAGCATACAGATTTGTGCAAAAGAGCCTCAGGTAGAATCTATTGATGTAACACAATTCTGCATGACGTGTATTTATACATTGGCCCTCTGGCTTTTTTTTCTTTACAATACACTATTAATATGTTTAAGAATGACAGAGCTAAGATGCTGCAGGATCCATACAATTTATTTGAAGTTTTCTTTGCTGGAGATTTCATGTAGGTAAGTTTTGCTGTGTCCTATACATTGCTCTGGAGGTCCTTGGCTCGATGGAGTGTGAAGCATTCTAAGAATAGAAGTGCTCAGATATATCTAGTGGGATAATGAAGTAGATGCAAATTGCAGATATAGTATAGATAGCATCTTTCTCTTAAGGGCATCGGATTTGTGGAGGCAATGCTGCCAACATTTAGGATAAAAATGCCAGACAATAAGTTGCAGTAACATAAGTTTAAAGGGGAAGTTGACATGAGGTTGTAATTGGAATATATGAGATGCTGCTGGAAGCCCTTAACCTTTGAGGTCACCAGCTAGCGGGATGAGTGATGGGATAAACATTCTTATCAATGGCTGCTGTCAGCTATTTATTTAATTCTGACAGTAAAGAAAATATTATTTTATTCACTTTAAATCTATACTGTAAATCCAGAAGCTTATTAAGGCTGGCCATGTTCCTGACATGTTATGGGTGTTATGGATCATTTATTGGATATACAATTTGGTTGTACATTTGAAGGAGCATATTGTACTGATCAGGTTGATTGGCCTAAGAGAAATAAGTTCAGGCAGTGAGTTTTTGCCATTTTGACCAGTGGGGTACCGAGACCGTGCCGGGGCCTGATGCATACTGCAAGTGCTAACCGCCCACCAGTCCCGTTCTCCACACACTCACTAAAGTGCCCTCCTCCCCTCCACTCTCCTACAAAGAACGAGCAGCCTGAGGGGGTATAGTGCTTGCAGTATGTGCCAGGCCCCTCTGAAGATTATTTCTCTAAAGCTATAAAGCAGATCCCACAGTCTGGGACCTCCCCACCCCCCAGGCCCCCCAAGACCAGGGGGTCTGTTTCCTTTACAGTTACAGCCTAACCTAAGTCTTCAGCATTGACCACCTGCTGCCCCCCCCACTCTTTAGCAACTGAAAATCTACAATCATTTGTCTCATGGTTGCGCTCCCCCTTTTGTCTTGTAACAATATCCATTTGTAACTGTGAATCAATTTTGGTTGAATTCTTGCCTGCATATGTAAACCATTAAGTCTGATATTTATATCCCTTTACTCTGTGAAGGGATATGAGGAACAATGGTGCTAAATAAATAAAAAGTAAAAATAATGTTAATGTTAACTATGCTGTTGATCAGAGCCCAAGTTTGACATGGGCAGATTTTTCTTTCAATCTTGGTCAATTTAGGAATGTTTACCTGCCTCCCCAATGATCAGGTGATTGGGCAGAAAAAAATAAAGAACATTGATGCAGATTGGGTGATACATATTTCCTCTTTCTTGCTCAGCCAGTTGGATCTGTCACAGAAGTGCAATCTGGTTGGCAACATGGTTGTCCAGCTTACACTAATATCCAACCATTTCTGGAAATTCAGATAGTGTTTGTGCACTTTTTCTATATATGCCCAGCTGAATAAGCTCATGAAAAAAAGTGGTATATTAAAAATATTAATGGTGGGAGCTGTGTATTTGCAAGTCAAGAACAATAATTATTAGCAAAACTTTGAGGAGCTACTAGGTCAGTTTCTCATGAATATCTGCAATCATTATTATGCCCTTATACCATATAGTAATAAAGCAACCATAATGCTTAGGCCATACATTAATAGCATCAGTAATCATGGAATTACCAAGAACCTCATTAAGACTAGGCCCAGTCAGTGAAAGCTCTCCCAACATCTTATCATTGTGCAAACAACAGATGAGCCCAAACATTTACATATGCTAAAGGCAACTGCATAAATAGCTCAATAATATCTGGAGTTCTTAGGGCAAAGAAGCCACCACCATTGCAAAGTCAACCATACATAGCAAAGGTTACTGTGTAATTAACAGGCTATCAAAAGCAATGTTCAATTAGTGAAACCTCTCGAACATTCTCTGTAAACTAATACAGTAAAGCTGGCCATACACGCACTGATAATATCGTACGAAACCTCGTTTCATACGATATTCGGTGCATGTATGGCAAGTCGGCGAGTCGACCGATATTGCAGGAACCTGCTGTCAGACCAGTTAAAAGATTTTGATTGGGCGCCATAGAAGGCGCCTGATCAAAATCTGCCTTCAGGGCTGAATCGGCACAAGGAGGTAGAAATCCTATTGTTGCTACCTCCTTATCTGCTGTTTCAGCCCTGAATGGTTTGTGGCTGATTGTACGATCTTTCGTGCGACCACGTGTGTGGCCACCTTTAAACTAGCATCATATCAGTTGGGCTTCAAACATTTAAGTCTATAGTCTAAAGCAAACTATCCGTGGACTATCTGCCTATTAGGGAGTTGCCATCTTCTGCAGGGATAAACTCAGAGAAGATTGGATATAAGCAAGCACAGAAGGCTCTGAAAAAATAAACTGTGTAAATAAGGGAACATTATCTGTTACTTATTCAGCAGCAGCTAGATGGACACTGAATGGTCTGTAAAACACCCTGCAGTTACTACAAAAGGTAATTTGCCATTTTATTACAGATATTTTCTTCTTGAGGCTGGGATTCCACAGAAAACCCTCCTGCTCTATTCTAAAATGGGCCTTCCATCACTAATGTCTAAATGTATGAATGGCTCAGGTCAGTCAATTTCAATAACCACTTACCATAGCTGAGCAATTAATAGAAATGAAGGATGACACTTGGGGCCACAATGTGTCAGTCCAAATCCCAACAATTAAAAATAGCATGACTCCTGACAAAAGCAATGCGCTCAGAATCATTTTTATGTGTAATTAATTCAATGTGGTCAGAGATATTGCCATGCAGGTGTTATTCTCTAACTAGCATCTCATCAGGGTACCAAGGATTAAACATATTGGCTTGGCTAAGTGTATTAATTAAAAGTGAATATATTAAAAAAAAATACTTTTTTTGGAGCGAATGTTGACTAATGGATCTTAAAAACACCTAACAACTGTATGGCTATGAAAGAACACATGGCATTATACAAATCTGCTATGTCTTGGTTTGCTCTGAATATACAGCTTAATAATCAATAATCTCAAACCTTCAGGGATAACCTGTTGACGTGTTTTAATACTTCCAGACATTTAATAGGTGTGAAGGGTCAGGTCCGCAGAGTGGTTTTGTGGGTGACATTTACCTGGTTACTGACGAAATCATTCCTTGCTGTTGCTAAATCCTATTTTTAAGGCAGGTTTCCTAAAACCATGTTTTTTTGCCATCTTACATCTATGTTAAAAAAAAATCTAATCTTATCTTTTATATATTTTTGTCCAATAAAAACCAACAGACAATGAGGCCTCTTTTTAATGTTGCATCTGTCTCCATTACTTTATCTCACAGCAGCCCACAAACTCCTACCTTCTACTGTTTCTCGCTGCACTGTATATTATTTGCAGATGGAAATGCTGCATCCTTGGCATTTCTCATTGGGTTTATAGTGGACTATGTTCCAATCTCAGGTGGAAATGAGTTTGAGCAGCACCTCAGAATGAGCTTTCTGCCAGCTGGAGATGAAAATGCGGAGCATGTTCTTCATATTAATGATGCACGGCTATCCCACTGGCGGAAGAACTTGCTTGAGCTTAAAACTGAAGCCAGATTTTAGTTGGAAACTCTTTTGGACATGTTTTTATATTCCTGAAACAACTACAAATATGTTGTATTCCCGTTAATCCTTCCAATAAGATGATCCTATCCAGTTTTTACTTTATTTTAAGGGTCATATATCAGATTCATTTTAAAACCACCATAATAGTTTGTTATAACAAGGCAGGAACATGAAACATTATATAGAGCATGTATGTACCAAAATGTTTATTCATATATATCACAATATATATACCTAAAGATATGAGGGCTAAAGATATGATTGCTCATTTATGTCCACATGTGAAATGAGCAAAGTCCAATTTTGAATGCAATTGTCATTTTTTTCCCCCACAATGCCTGCGTCATTTCCATCGCAAAGGGGCGATCCCCATGAAGCAATTGTGCTGCACCTACCACAATTGTGTCCAGTTTGCCAAAATGGATGCAACTATGCGTGCCAGTCTGCCTAGCATAATTTCTGATGCAAGCGACGTGTCCACCCTATTCTTTTGGCACAGGCTGCAAGTGATTGACAGAGGATGCTGAGGGAACCCTGCTCAAAAGGTGCCAGTAACTCCAGGGTTTCCCTGAGTCACTGCGATTGCAGACATAAATGAGCCCTCTGATCTTTGTTCTGATCATTATTAGTTCACAAAGGTTTCACAGCAGCCTGAATATCAATCATTGATTCCATTTGTATTTGTGTTTAATGCTACATATATACAAATACATACACATATACACATACATACAGATAAACCACTCATAATGGGGGCTGAAGATTGAATTATGTTAAATTAGAGAAGCACTTTTTCTATAAAATGTATGTTGATCATATTCATGTGATTGAATATAACATTTCATTATTCCAGGGTTTAAGTATTCAGTTGAAAATCAACATATGACCTGGTCTGATTTATATAAATATTAAACGGATGGCTTCTCACATTCCTCCTTTGCCCTCCACAGAGCCAATGTTTTCATATACTCCAATGCAAAATGACACATTCCTTCAATTTTTCTTTCTAAGCTGGAAAGAGTTAACTCTTTGGGGCAGATTTATCAAAGCGTGAAAGAAAAATTCCACCACTTTCTTTTCATTCTTATGGGATTTTTAGAAGTGTATTTATCAAATGGTGGAATCTAATCACCACTCTTATCACCCATTGATAAAAGAAATACATAGTAATGAGTAGAGAGTATGTGAATTTTGCTGTGGTGAGCTCTAATCTCACACTTTGATAAATCTGCCCCATAATGATATGTGAGAGAAATATCCAGTAAATACACATACAGCCAGAGGTCAAAGCATGGCAGCAGGATTCACCTCTGACCCACCTTTACAGTAGTTGCACTGAATGCTTCCTGGCATACATAATGCAATAAGTTATAAATGGTCATTTTAAGTTCCGAGATAGTCCTGGGAATTTACATGACAAAAAATATTTGCATTTTACAAGTCAAGCATTATTAAAAAAATGTATAGATAGGGATTAACTTTTTATTGCTTTTTGAAAATTCATTTGAGTATCATGCCTTCTTTGCCAGTGTACATTTTAAGGGGCTTGTTGCTGGAATGCCCCCCAGTAGCTGTAGTTCCACAGCATCTAAAAGGCTGCAGATGATATGCCCTTGCTAGAAAGCCATAGGTTAACACAAGGTAATGGAAGTTTTTTTCCCTTTAGAACATGTGGGAGTCAGACTAGTGCCTTCAATTGCTAAATACAGAGCAGGTGCCTAAGAACATATTAGTGAAAAAGCAATTTTCAAATAGCTATACTTTATACACAGCATCTGCCCTAGCACATCACCCTGTAGTATACCCTTCCCTTTTATAATTAGGCCAATATGGTCAAACGGCAGAGCCAGATTTCTGCAAACTCTCTACTTGAAGCTCAATGTTCAGTGTCAGAGTGAAGCAGCTGCCAACTCTCCCTCTGAGATATTTTGTCCATAAACAAGTAAAACAAATTGGTTTAAAAGATACATTTTTTTAAAGTGCCAAATCCCTCTTGCATTAATAAAGTATATTAATTAATCAGTATAAAAAGCAACACATTAAAAAAAGGAAAGCATGATGGGGGGAAAATCTACAGTGTCCAGTCTTAGTTAATATCACCTTAGTATCTGTCAACTCATAAAAGGGCCCATGGAAACACCTGTTTTCCCCTTGCACAAATTTATTATTAAACCTGCATGTTTGAAGCATGTTAACATTACATGCAATTTTAATTTGTTTGCCTATATTTAGCATCCTGTGTGTTAGATCCATAGCACGGTGCATGCAAGGGTCATTTCTACGTGATAACCTTTTCCATTAAATTATTGATATGGTTTGTTGAAAGGATTCAGGGAGCTTTAAATCTGTATACTAATATATTAATACATATGGGGAGAGGGGTTGCTGACCCTGATGAAACAACCTTTTTCTAAACGGCCCATTAGACCTGTAGCTTACAGCTTTTATAGGCAATGTAATATACATTGGCTTGGTACCTACAGGGTTGAATACCAGCTTTATATAGTGCTACAATCAAAACTTTTTTTTTTTTTTTTAAACAGCATCGCAGGGTCCCCAAGTTTTGTTCCTCAGGTGTAAAGCAATAAATGTAATCCACACTAGAATTTAGAGAAAGAAAAGATTAATACTACAGGCTACTCTCATGGAGAATCTGTCACTATTAATTGTGGATGCACAAACACAGGGCAGATTTGTACCTTGGCAGCAACCAATCAGTGATCTGCATTTTTCAACCAAGTGCAGGTACAACAATGAAAGCAAAAACGTGGTTGGAAGCCATGGATAACTGCCCAGGTATACATTTGGCAGGTGTTGATCAATGAGCCCCATGTAATGTAATAAAAGCTGCAACATTTGCACCAGGTCTAGTTACCCACATCAACCAATCAGCAGGTTGAATCTACTGGCCTTCTGTTTGACAGTAAACATTTTGTTGGTTAAGCTGGTGCAAACATTGTACCTTTTATGACATAGCCAAAGCTAGAATAAACTAAACACAAGCTACTTTATATAATTTTTATAATTAACAAACACTAAGTGGAAGTTTCATCGGTGCACTGGTAAAGCACTTAATTGTGTCCATGCCTGCAAAGGGTTTATAACTGTACCATGTGTTTTACTTATTTACTTACTGTCCATTACAGAGAGGGTTTTGCTAACATAGCAAGTATGACTATTCTCCTGCACTGATTGGCTATAGGTTGGTTCTAGGCCTGATCGTGTCAAACTGAGTACATAAAAAAACATTACAATAGGGGTGTACCCCACTGCAATCTGCTAGAAATAGCAGATGACAATTGTGGTTTTTTAGGCAAATTGCTGTTGGTCCCCATGTTCAGGGAACCTGGCCCAAGGAGATAACATTCAGTAAGGACATTCAGTGACAGTCCAGATAAGGTGTCAGTCCAGGCTCCAATACTAAGGCAAGGGCATTCTGAGTTAGTGTGAGACAGGTTCCAGAGGATGCCAAATGTCCTTTTTTTCTAGTTCCATATACTGCCATTAATGATCCACATGAATTCCAGCACTTAGTGGACCATGGAGAGAGGCAATTAAATCTGTGCATTCTTCAACACGTTCCATTCTGCCTGCGCAACATACTGAATATTCCAGTCTGCCTGTGCAGCACTCTACAAGAGGTTAATAGCAGACCTTCTCTGATATTCCAGCGTGCCTGTGCAACATTCTGTGTTTTCTATTTATAAGATGTAAAGAAGCAGCTTTCTGTATATCAACTTTCAAACAAAGGCAATGTTATTTTTATCATTCCTTTCTGTGAGTTTTATTGTGCGCTTCTGTGCTATTTATTTTTTGCTCTCCTTAAACGTTTGTCTTTTCACTTGAAGAAAAAGAAATGAGAATTCCATATAACAAGATAGCGCGTCTCCTTCGTAACAATGGATGTGATGAAACATAATATGGCATATGTGCCGATTGTTTTGCAATATGTAATAATAAAGTAGCAAGGCAATGCAAATGAACGGTATTTCTGACACTAAATTACCCTTAATTCATATGCTTGCACAAACATCTAACAGATCTGAATAAATGTGAGATAAGTACAACAAAACAATACTAAATTTTCCCTAAATTCCCCAGCAATCATCCAGCTGCTACCCAACCTGCTGCTTGCAGCTAGTATTGCACTACATCTCCCTTTAGCTGCTGGGGGGGGGGGGTTTAGTCCATTTACAACTAGAAGGCGCAGGTTAAATTTCTCTATACTTAGAGATATAGGGTATTAGTTAAAGCACAGATTTTTTTCAGGATATTGCAATTATATGCAGCAGAAAAACCAAGGCCCAACAAGGCTGCACACAGAGACTATATCATTCATACTAGGAAGTCAAGCATTTGCTCCCAAGTTCCAGCTTAACATACCGGTACTCTATATGCAGAAATGCAGAGAACTAAATACTGACTCACAACTGAATTAGGAACTAGACAGTTTTCCAACTTTTCAGAGATAAGTTCTAACTCCCTGGGACTAAGGAATGACAGTGAATAGACTTTTCCTATTTTATTAGTTGTTATTGCTCTTTATGTATTGCATTAAATATGCAACATGGGTTAATCATTTGCATTATACCCTGTCCCAAAGGAGCTTACAATTAATTTTCCCTACCATTAAAACAAAGTAGGTTTAACTTAACAAATCATGTTAAGTGACCTATTAAAAAATCTCACCAAACTGGAATATATATATAGGGCTGTGTGCTCCCTCAGAGATCACTCTGTCCCTCAGAGATCACTCTGTCCATTCATTGGCTGATTTGGCCTAGCATGTACGTGTACCTTGGCTTGTTTGTGTGCACTGTAAATCCTATGATCCCAGGGGGCGGTCTATAATTCTTAAAATGGCATTTTTAGTATTAACCAATAGCACATATTACTAAAAAAGTATATTTTTATGAAAATGGTTTATTTAGATGAAGGGTTTTACATATGAGCTGGTTTATGCAATTTTTATAGACACCTACGTTTTTGTGGGGTATAGTTATTCTTTAACCAACCAATATTTTGTTGTGGGAGGATATTGAGGTGAACCATAGACTGGGGGTGAACATAAAGAACTTCTGTATGGAGAAAATGATCTGGGTATTATTGAACCTTTGAGACAACAATGCTAATCACTGTGCCACAGTTCATTTTATTTTATCTGCATTTCATTCTATATGTATTTAAGGGATAGGATCACAATTTCATACTCTTTGAGTTTGGTCCTCATGTCTACTGCTGCTTGACTTTTCCAGAGATATAAGAGTTATTGTAAATATGTTTGTACTATAGTTTGTGGTTGGTGGGGGGCGGCTGGGACAAAACTCTTAGGTTTACCCTCTTGCACAGTAACTAGCATCAAGCCAATGTGTAAAGAATAAAACAAATATTTGTTAGCAATCAAACCCTAGAATAAGACATAAATGGAGTTCCCCCTGTGCTGCATGTGCTGCTTAATAATTTATAGTTTAACAAACACATTAGACATTTCTCCTCATTATAACTATGCTTACTTTTAACCACTTACCTGCCGGAGGTAGTAGAATCTGTCAAGTACCTGACTGTCAGTGCCATAGATATTACATTTCCAGTTTCGTCTTTGATCTGTGCTGCACTGTGCGTTGTCTAGAAACACATGGCATGGTGAGATCAAAGTCACACAATGGGGAAAGGGTTAACCCCTTGCCTGCTGGGACCTTTGATCTTTCTGCGTGTTGCCAGACCATACTTGTCTCATTATAGATAAACTAGCAACTTGGAAATGTAAAAATATACGGTACTAGCATTAAAATGCTTAACAGCAAGCAACATCGATCTTATGATCTTCAGAAGGCAAGCATAATAGGTAGCATAATGGATAGAAAGACACAGATGTCATTTAAAGATACACATGGCAGAATATAGCAACAGGTCCAAGAGAACAAAGTCCAGTGCTACAAACATTGCTTGATGCTTTTTACTGTTGGTGCTATGACTATCATTAACCTTCACAATGTGTCCCTACCTTGGCCATGCATGTTATGATTTACATGTGCTGCCAATTTCAAGTAGATCTTTGCCTAATTCAGTCTACAGTGTGGCTGGCATACTGGGCTTGTGCACATTCACTGCACACATGCGCAAACGAAAAAATACTGCAATCACAAACCTTCTGTCGCAAGAAATGCAAAGGGTTTGCTAAAGGGTTTTTTTATTGCGCAAATGCAAAATTTGTCCCAAAGTGCCTTTTTGGTCCCGTTGCAGCCATTTTTTCTGTTATTGGTTCATATTACATTTCCCCACATGTCTCTAAGGTGAATAAGGAATTTTCTTTTTAGCTTTCACATAGAGGAATCTATGAATGAATGAATATTTAAACTTGTTTTCCTGTACCTTTTTATTATTTATTTATGTAAAGACCATTTTATGATTTATTTTGTCCTTTTTAGTAATTATTATGTTATTATCCATATTTGCTGGTCACTTACTGACGTACTCTCCGATTGTGGCTCTTTTGCTTCATATTACCGTTAACACTTGTGTTGCCATATTGTATGTTTGGGCAAATAAAGTTAAGGCAATCCTGGTTATTTTGTACATTTGATAAAACATGTAAGGGGACATAACACCAACATGTTACAAAGTATCAGTAATCTCCTGCTTACTTTCAATTCAATGCATGTTAAGGCTCAAGTCAGCAGTCAGAGCTCATCACTGAGCTTCAACAACCCATCTAATAGAAAAGTGTTAGTCAGATCAAGCAGTCAGAAACATTCTGACACACTGACACATTGATCTGCATTGATAAGTATGTCAATTTGGGAAACACTGCCAGGAAAGTGTTTAATAACTGAAAATATTTAAAGTGCTGGAAATCCTTTAGAATCCCCCAATGCATTTTATTTGTAAACTGACAGTAACAAACACATATGGTATGGTTACATATTGATATGGTAAGATCTGGTAGTAAATTAGTGGTACTACTTACACTTTTAGGTATTTACAGGGAAATACTGTAATAATACAATTTTAACACTTTGCTGAATGGTCAGCATCACAGGAAGAAAAAAAACATCTCTAGTAGGACTGAGAAATGGTCAGATCATTATGAGACAGGAGTTGTTTTCGACAATGAGCTGCAAGGGACAGTTGTCAGAAGGAATCCTTTCCCATGATTCCCAGAGTCTGCATTATGCAAGCCTTAATAAGCCAAGCATGTTTATGAAATGAAAATCAAGGCTTTCAGGCAGAACCAAACAAGACACATATGAAGAATCTGATGAAGTGTTTCATGAAAACACCTTGTCAACTGTCAAAAATGCTTGATGGATGTGTTATTCAGGAATTTATGGTGGCCACTGGCACTGAAAATGCTGTGTCGATGGAAGGAAGATTAAAAGTACCTAAATATCTGACATATGATGTTATGTTACACTGGCAAACAACATGCCTAGAAGAGCAAATGGTAGCTGTAAGCATATGTTTCTGTAGAATGAGAATTTCACCTTGCTACAGAAGGCTGCCTTTTCTATGTATGTTAATCAGGGAATGTATATACACTCTTGGTGACTCACATCAGACCCCAATCATTAACTTTTTTTTGCACTGCTGAAAACTGCTCCATATTTCTGTACACAAGGACTGTGCGTGTTCCTCATCATCTATCCAAAATGTGTCAGTTTCTTTGGGCTGCTTCATGGAGCAGTGAATGTGAGTGAATGATGCAAGTCAGTTAATGATCAGACCCTGAAACATGTGCAGTGAAACCTCTGGGTATTGGGCTATAAAACTGAAATAAAATAACCTTACATCTGTTGTAAAGTGGGGCTTGGCACATATTTAAACAAAATCCCTCCCATGATCAGCTGTGCTAGGGTCATAGGGGAAAAACCTTGTTCAAATATGAAACAGTGCCATTATTTGCTTGCCCCAAGGACCAATCACATTTTAAACTGACTGGCCCTATAGCAGCAAGCTGCAGTTTTTTATGGGGATAAGGAGGCAGCCGCTTTGAACTACAGATTGTCAATTTTGGGAATTAATTAACATTAATAAATGTTATCAAATGATGTTAGCTGAGTTCGAGACAAGATGTAATGGGTCTCTGATACTGCCTAGGCTCAGCTTGTGGCTGGCTCAATCCACTGAACTGTGCTAAAGGCTCATTCATGTACGTTCCCTCAAGCAAAGTTCCAGCCTGCAAGCTCAACAGTCACAAGAAAGGCTGAAAGCAAACTGATAGTAATGAGCAACTGCTGTGACTTTTATTGCAAGTGTCAGCAACACCAACCTGCAAACAGCAACAGAGATCTTACTGTATTATAACATTGCTTCCACCAATTTTTATGGTTCTCCTGCACACTCCATATAGAAATATTTGGCAACATTTATTATAAGATCCAGGTAAACTGAATTGTGAGGAACTGTGGGTAATTTTCTGCCCTGGAAAAGTAATAGCTACAAACCAATGACAAATATTTTATGGCATGTGTACTCCACATATATCAGTGTAATGTGTGTGCAAATTGAGTGGCAACTAAAGCACAGGCATAGCACAGGGATGCAAAAAGCCTTAGCAGAAAGGAGGTTAAAAAAACAATTAAGAACAGACTTGGAGCACTCATAATAAAAGTACTGTATGTGATGAAACTGCATTCAGTTAGTACCATATACTATTTTGGGCATTTGTTATGCTGGAAAAAGCTTGATTCTAATGTTCCTTCACACTTGTTAAAGGAATATTTTAATCTTGTGACTATTTTAATGGAACTGTTGCTGCTGTTTGATATTAATCCAAGAAAGCAAATCCCTGTACTGGCCATATAGCTCTCTGCATGCAAATGTACGGTCTAAATCATTCTGCATATGTGATTTCAAGTTATGGATATGAGGGCTTGTCACTAGATTTATCATAGAGGACAGGGTGCAAAGTGTTATATTTTTGCACTTAAAGCACCAGTTGTGCTGTGCTCCATTCTGAGAACACAAAGGTTTGTGCCTGCTGGTCCTTTGCACTACCAGAATGGAGCCCAAAAAGTTGTGTCTGTGTATACAGAACTGAATACAGAAGGGGCAGGACATGGGCATCCTCTGACATGTCATTCACAATGCACAAAGGAGTTGCTGAGCCCTGAGCGTTATGCCTGCTTAGGGCAGGTTTTAAAGAAAAAACCTGTAGGTGCATTTGGGACAAGGCACCAGTGTTAACTGTACTTTGCTGATTGTTTTGTGTGAAGAGTGCTTTTTTCTGGAATGTTATTGTATTTCTATCGACCAAATGAAGGCCTCACCCCCTTAAACTGATGGGAACTGATGTGACCCTAAAAGCTATAATGATTCAATAAAAGAAAAGCTTAATGCCTATGCTGAGTTTTTTGAATGCACATGTTACATTTTGCTGGCAGAAGTTCAGCCTGGGAAGACCAAACGTTAAAAACCAACACAACTTGAAAAAATAAACTAGTACAGTAGAGAAATACCTACTAAGCATGTAAAGTGATGTGATGCCAACCAAAGACTAAATGACAATACAATGTGATTTAGTAAAGAGGTGCAAGGGTAAATATTCAGTAATATGCATTGCTTTTATAACTTATATTCATCACAGAATTATATTTATGACTTTTTTTACTTAATAAAAATCATGGAATAGGCCTTGCGACATAACTATCAACATTCAAGCTGATTAATATATAAAACACAGTATAATTATAGTATTCAATAAATGTTTTACTATCTCACTCTTGTGATTACAGACCCTGTTTAACATCTGTAGGGGGAATTTTATCTTAATATTTGTCAGGAGATCACATTCAATGTGAGAATGGCATAATTATCGAGTCAAAAGAGACTTTTTTTCCCCAATGAGAAATATTGGAGATGGCTAGTAAGATTTACTTGGGCGTATGGCTGTGTGTCTTTTTTCAGTGTAGCTATGCAAAATGAATTAACATTTATGCACATTGGACACTGGATATCATTTAACTGTTGGTCTATCATTACATTTGAAGCACCAACATAGTGGTAAATAGCCACTGAATTGCAGTTTGACCCCCAGTATATTGATGTAACATAATTCTATATTACTTTTGCTTGTAACACCATGATAACAAGTCAAAGATTAAAATTATTTTGTCAATTCGTAGCAATTTACCACTGGTTTACAAAGAGCTGATGACTCACGTTGCTAATTTTATTCTTGCTAACAAGAATTGTGTGGCACACAAGCAGATTTTATTGGTAGCTTTAAACTAGTCATTTAGAGGTTAATGTACAGATACATTATACAGTATCTCAAATTGTTCCCAGCTAAAGCTGAAGAATGGAGACAATAGACAACAATTGAGAATTTCAGCACACAGATATGTGCACATAATGTATCTGCTGCTGTTTCTAAGCAAAGTGAAAAGGACTCATCGAAAAGGGCGAGTGCATAGGGAAATGCAAAAGGCAATAAAATGTGTCACCTAAAAAGAAGGGAAGGTAGACTACTGAATATTGGTTTACTTGCTAATTAATACTGATGTATTATCTGACCAATATGAGCTAAACTAATCCAATAAAACAAGTTCAGCTGAAAACAGATCATATTTGTTTATGTATATCAAGTCTCATCTGATCAACACTAACGTCTTCTCAGAGATCCATCAAATCATTTCTCATGTATCCCCTTAGGCTATTGTTAAACATACTCTATTTTGAGATCCAGAGGACTTTAAATTCAGGAGGCTGCAATGATACCTGGAGACAAGTAATAGCAGCGATCTGAACTAGACTGAACAAGGAAACAAGCATCTTGCTTTACGAAGATCAGTGTTTGAGGCTGTATTACAACTATAGTTTTTCAAAAAACAAGACATTATAAGCATTCACAGACTAACTAATGATTCATCTCTAATGAAAACTAGGAATAATTCTCTCAGAATTAATATCATGGTGTGAATTCCCTCGTCTAACAGACATTGCTATGGGAACATGTAACCACTTGTAACCTTAGGTTCAAGGTCTATTGCTGAAAACCTTGAGCAGGAAAGCTGAACGTTTCATAATTAAACATGTGGATTCCTCTTTAGACAAGCATGTCTGGCTGTGGTACAGCAATAGCTGAGTTAAAAGAAATCCACATTATAGTGACTTTATTAGTTGCTCAAAAGGGTTAACAATCAAAGTACTTTTGTTAAAAACAAATAACAACCTCTGGTATACATTTTACATTAATATTGGTAACCTTAATAATACATGCAGCCAGTAGGCTAGCAGTGCTATACAATGCACTTATTGCCAAGTTTATCCAGTATTTAACCATAAGCAAGACTTTCAAGGTGAAACATATCTCAGCAGCAGTTTGATAAAGTGAACAGATTCTGTATAATGGCTTTGGAGACCACAGCATTAAGCTGTTTGCTGGATATATAGGAAGAACTGCTTTTATCTTATTTGTGTATATTTCTGTGTTTCTGCATCTGGACAGTTTATTACAGGCTCCCAAAACATATCAGGATCAAATAGAACTAGCAACCCCCTTCATTATTTATGATGCATTCAAGACAGAATATATCTGTGCCAAATCTATAAATACTAGATTGTTCAGATTATCTTTTTGCTTGCATTGACTGATCAACCAAGCTCTGTAAATGACTGGAATCAAATCACACAAAGGAGTTAATCCTGTACTCTCTGGTTCTGTATAAATCCTAGAACTGACTAGTGGCCATGTGTGCATACTGAGATCACAAAGTGATATGCTATAGAGAGAGAGTTTCAGATCCACTGATCCACAAGGCACCTAAATAGGATTACAAGTTTGGAAGTGATCACTGAGGTCTGTGGTCTGAAGTTATGTAACAGACCATGGGAACAGCATTCTTGGTTTAAAGACAGCAGTACTAAGGAATTCACCTGACACAAAGGATTTGAATTGTTTTACAGTGACCACTCGCTTGTATTTAATACCCCTAATGGTAAAACTCCAGGTACCGGAGGTACATTCACAAATTCATATCCTGCATATTGGATTCATTTATAAAGTGGATATTGCTTATTCTCTGTGCAGTACACACACACATCATGCTACATGTACAAAAAAAGCATACATGGTGTATAGGGGATGAAGCCTACTGGTAACATTATGGATCTCATAATACTGACTGTGTTGCTTCTGATTTCCTGACAAGTCTGCATTGTCCTTAGGCACCACATAGGGCTTAGATTTTCAGGCATAACATTAATTGTATAACAATTCTGAACAGCGCAGTTATTAACAGTCAATGAATTAGTACACAGTATGTAAATGAGAGCTATCCTAGAGCAAGCAAACCACATTTTCCTAAAAAGTTATTCCTTCTAACTCTTCATATCAGTAGCATCAGACAGACACTGTCACTCACCAAGGGAGGGAGAAACAGCGGAATAGGGAATAATGATAGGGGAGAGATGGAGATGATGAGCCCGGAGAGAGGTTACCTACCTACTGGCTTTATCCTCCCCTTCGGACGCCGCTCAGAGCCCAGGCAGCGAGAGGCGCTTCAGCACCTTGGAGAGAGCGCAGAGCCTGTGCCTATGGGGATATCTATGGCGATATCTATGGGAATGTCTATGGCGATATCTATGGGGATATCTATGGCGATATCTATGGGGAGCGGAACGCTCGCTGCCTGATCACTGCTGCCTCATTAGCAACAAGCAGCCCCCAGTATTAGGTCTTCCCATGGCATCCAATGGCACTTGTAGCTTGTGGCACCTCTAACTTGTTTCTTCTATAAACGCCCCCTACTCCAGTGCTACCTGCATACTGGCGCAGCCCCAGCCTTCTATTGCCATTCACTGCTCTGCCCTACACTAGAGCTGTCCCTGCCTGCGGGGGGACTGACAGTGAGACACTGACAGTGAGAGCGGATGGGCTTTCTCCCTATTTGTGTACCAATAAAACACGTGTTCTCGGTCTGACCATCGTAAAGCTCCGCACCTCCCCGTATCCACTCTCAGAAACAAACACAACTCCAATCACTCCAAGTCCAAGGACCCCATACTGCTCGTCATCTTACAGTTTTTTACGCACCATCTGCGCTTTCACTGATACAACCTCATCGCAGTTGCAACTATGAGCCCCAGTTGTATTGTATGGCGCTACAAACCTGCAGCATATCCATGCAGGATTGCATTACTTTGCAATATTTAATAAGCAAGGTGGAGCTGATACTTTTATTTATAATATCTTTAGCAAAGACTTAATAATAAGAGGATGTATAAGACTTAAATCACGGGTCTGGTCAAGGTTTGGAGCTCAGAATGGTAATATGATGGTTGTGCAGGTCCCACCTTGGGGAACATGGACACCCCCGCATCTGATTGTTGGAGTAGTACTTTAGTAGTAGATATGGAAAGCAGCAGTTAAACAGTTATTTAGTCAAGATGAGTATGTTACAATCAGTTTCTGAAGCTTAGTAGTTAAAAGTACTAATGCCATGGTGAATGAATGAAAATAAAACCTTTTCTTACTTGCATTCCTCCAGCTCTAGAACATCCAGTTATAACTCCAATGCCCTCATATGCGTGTCGATGTTTCTCGTACAGAATCCTTCTCTCTGGAGTTTAGCCAGATATCTGTCGTTCTATTTTTGCTAGTTCTCCAGCATGTGTGCCTACTGCTTCTACCTGTCTCCAGAATGTCCTTAAAAAGCAGGATTTGAATGGGTACTCGTATCCCTATGGTTATTTTTGTCTAGATGACAGATAATTTCAAGATGAATAATGTCCTTTTATAGTCTATTGTCTTTCATTAGTTTTAATTAAGGACACGGTGACCCCTCTGTAATAGCAGATCCCTATGTGCACCGGTGCGATAACCCATATCAGTCAACCAGAAATCAGCTTTGATTGGTCTACAGTTGTTTGGACAGTGTAAATAATTGTCTGAAGGGCTGCCACGTCTGATCCATTGGGGCACAATTTCATATATGGTAAAAACTGGGGGTGTTTGATTTTTTTTCTAAAAAAATAACCCTGTCTTAATATAATGTATTTTAAACAGAAGGTGCCATAAAATCAACGATCCCTTCAGCAACTTGTAGCAACCTATCCTGCTACTAAGACAGCTGCCATATTAGTTGTTGATGGATGATTTTCCATTGGAAGGATCTAAAAATCAAATCATTCACATTTAGAGAAAAAACAATGACCAGAATGGAAAAATAAACACTCCAGGGACAAGAGGTGGCAATGCCACAGACGGTATTGATCCAACAGAATATAGTGAGGAGGAACATCCCTACTACACACGAACCAGCATCATTATTAGTGGGAGCCCTAAAGCTAAATGTAGTTTGTTCCAATACATTCACCATGATGCTGACTTTAGCCCAGCTTTTCTAATCATTCCTACTGTGCTTCTTACAGGCAAAGATCCACACTAGATATTCCCTTGCTGGCTTTATTGGCTTCAGATCTGCAGGAGACCAGATATAACATCTTCCATTCAAAATACCCATCCTTTTCCTCTGTTTCCTCTGGCATGTAGGATACTGATTCATCCTTTCCGCATGCAAAGATATGTAATGGGCATGAATGAAAAATACATTAACAAACATATGATTTAAAGAATGGGGATTTACAGGGAGGATTATAGCCCTAGCATATTTGGCAGTAACGATCCAACACCCCAGCTATGCTTTTGTGAATGGGGTTAGTACTGGTTATGAAAGCCAGCATGCAATCCATTTCAGCCTTATCTTCTCCATCAAACACATCAAACATACGGCATGTCAGATTTTTTTTCTCGGCCTTGGAAAAGCATTTACATATCATCTGCTTAATATTGTGCCAGTACAGTGAAAGCTTGCCAGAGTTTATTTGTACACCATACTGTACACAGACCTACATTCCCTCAATATGAATTAATGCACAGGCACAATTAGCACTACACTAAGGGGAATATCTATCAGAGAGATAGTAGGGTAAACCATATTTATCAGAGAGATAGTAGGATAAACCATATTTATCAGAGAGATAGTAGGGTAAACCTTTTAGAAGGGTAAACGACAGCTCATCAGAGGGTAACTCCCTACAACTCTGTTCAATTGTATAGGTTTTTGTATGGCCATTTATTTATTCAAGGGTGGAAAAACAGTAAATTTGCCCCTGAAATTCTGCACAAGTAAATATAAAAGTCAGTAAAGTTCATTGGCTAGGTGCAATGTATCATAAAATGACAAACAGAGCTACCATATTGCAGTAGGAAGTTGCTGGATTCAGCCAGACGGTCACTATGTTGCCTATCCATACCTACATGCTGCTCTCACATGACTCCCACTCCTCCTTCCCATTAGAACAGTTGCATAGATATTTTTTATAAAAGACGCTTTTCTATAAAAGCCTGACAGGACAAACGTTTGCAGTGGGTATGGATTATGCATTCTCTTATTTACTGACGTAGACTGGTGTTACTGGTGGTGATGCCAATGGTACTGAATGCACTGCCAGTAGAACTGGAATGAAAGATGAACAAAATACAAGGCAAACTTCAGATCATTCTACAGTATGATCTGTACACTATTATCACTGTTACAGGATCATATAGACGTACACAGTTCCCTAACAAATACTATGTGGTAGGTAAGAAGTGACTATACCACCAGGTTTATTACTGATAGCTATGATAGCTTACATTATTTGAGGCACTTCTAACATGAATACCTATTTTGTGATCAAATAGCATGGCCAGGCTGGGAAAAATATATATCTGATGTCTATGATGCATCATGACCAGTTCTTGAGCCTGGAACCATGATTTTCGCTTTACCATGATACTGTTAATGTAGAAACTGTCCGTCTGATTAACGAGACAAATCCATACTGTAAAGGACTTTGCCGCATGTATGTACACCAACACCTATCTCCCATTCACTTTATGGGACCTTTGAATATCCACGTTGCCTTATTTGTACTTTTCAAATGTTTTCCAAAATAGCACTGAGACTGAAGAGCCCTAATATACAAGTGCAGTTATATGATGCTCTCTATGTCATCATTTACAGCCGTAAAGATCAGTACCAAGTGCCCTAAATGCCTGATGCAGTTGGTGGAGTGAACACGATGTAGAATCTCTCTAGTGGAAACTCCCTGGGAGAATGGCCTCTATGGCCCACAGTAAAATGCTTTCAGGCGTGTTCCATCTGAATCCTTGGATTAACAGCTACACTTTAGAAACCAAGAAATGTTGAAATCACATTGTCACAAAAGTTGTAGTCATTCAAGAATGATAGAAATAGAAACCTTAGATAGGTTCCTCTCTAGCAGAAAGACCTCTCATTCTAAAAATGTGAAAACAAATCAACCTTAAACAGGTAGGTCTCCTTCTTGTGATGCATGGAGGTGTCTCTTTCTACAACTGGATTGTCCATGCAAGATCTTAAAATATGTGGAGAGACTGACAAGTCATTAACCGATGCCGGAAATGTAGTGAGGGGCCCAGATGGTCCACTCACTTTAAATCAATACCCTGTAGAGAGACGTCTAAAAGCTGGTAGGTTAAGGTGTATCTTAAACAGATCTTTAACTGGTCTAGGAGGGACCAGACAATGCCGAGTCTTCACCAGATTTCTTCTTACAGCAGGACCTTTCATCATCAAAAGTGAAGCTTACCTTATATATGAGCTATGCCCCTCAGTTATTGGCCTCCAACGTTTCTAATACTCAGGAAGGTCTTTATACATGTATTTGTTTGGCAGATCATCATACAGCAGAGACTTACCTGCAGCAACATTCCACTTCTCTGCATGTGATAGTCTTCTCCTTGGTACAGACTCTGGGGAAATGAATTCGACTTCTCTCCCTCCCCTTTCCCCTCTGCCTCCCTGGCGGTTACTCTCCAGCGCTCTCACCACACTGGCATGAAACTTAACATGCAGGAACAGCACTCAGGGTATGCAGTCAGAAAGGCCATGGCTCTGGCAGTGTGGCGATGGGTTTTATTGCTTAATGTACCTCCTTTATCCTATCATCATTGAAACGAATTAAGTTTGACATCCAACCAGGGGTTTATGGGTGTGGAATGAAACCAAACAGCCCTCATTAACAGAAAACCAGCAGACGAAAAAATGAGGCATCTGTTACATAACTTAATTTGCCAGCATCTCCACAAGCTCGGATATGTATGTGCAATTAGGGGTCAATCAGTTCCCTTTCAAGTCAATGCGCTTTTGTTTACCTGTTGAAACCAAGGCACTTGCACAGCGGCAATAGCAGCGATCACAGGCTGGGGAGAGCGCTCACACATACAATAAGGCCCTTACTAGCCCTAAGTGGCATGTAAAGAGCTGGCAGTTACACAAGCTACTCAGCAGGGAGCCTGTAGGGCAGGAGGCAGAGCGTACAGTAGCACTGAGGGGACCGCAGTCCGACACTGGCTAAAGCCCACAGCTGAGATCGGAAGGGTGCGGGGAGCTGTGTGACTCCCCCTGGGTCCCCCGGACTCAATGCAAATGGTATATTTTTAGCAGTGCCGCTGCCTGAATCCAACCAGAATCAGTGCGGACTGACGGATAAGGCAGACTGTCAGCTGCTATAACCCTGCAGACTCACTGTAATGTCCACAGGGAAGTGGAATGTGCGTCTGTTTGGGTGGGGGTTGCGCTGCACATTGGCAGCCTTGGTTCTGCACTATACACATCTCTTCATTTACCGTCTGTAAAGCAAATGACAGGTAAGAACTCGCCTCTAATTACGCAGCCCATGGCACCAAACTGGCACAACTCATAGAGAGAGCGATCAGACCATTTAGGTGCCAGCAACACCCTCTCAGAATCGTCCTGTCAGACCTTATAGTATATCTGAGATTCTGTGAGATGCCATGGTACCCTGGCCCCAAATCCCAGCCCAAACACCCATGTAAAACTGACCTTGATGTCAGGAAGGAAATTCAGGTGGAACTTTGCGTTTTCTTTATCCACTTTCTGAAGCTCAATAGTCCCATGTACCTGACTTCCATAACGCCTCCTTGTCACCTCCTAAAACCCCTTCCCAGTAGGGATACAAGACTTTGCCTCTCTGTGTTTTCTGCCTTTTGCCTCCCCTACACTAACACTGAGCCAAGGGGAGGCAAAATTATCTCTGCTCCTAGCAAGAAGGCATCGCTACTAATGAGGAGGCTATGGTTGGTTTCCAGACCCATTTTATTAGATACTCACTAATTTCTATGAATACACAAAACAATTACATATGCAATTACATGTAATTGTCCAGAATGTATTACTAATGAATTGGCAACCTTGTGTTTATTTTACACTGAACCCCAATCAAACCACTGATGCATTCAGCTCTCTGCAGCAGTTCATCCTGCATTAGAGGGCTGCCAGTTCATTAAGCATCAGTTCATAGTTGTTGGGTTACTTGGCTATTAGTCAGCTCTGGTAACTAGCCTGCTCCTTCTGGATGGCACTCTGTTAAAGCTAATTCTTGTCAAAAGTCCTATATATACTGTATTATTCTATCATTATTATCACTAGTGGCCTCAAAGCAGATGCTCATTTTTTAATTGGATGCAAGTTTTAAAGGCTTCAAACCATGTGTACTGCCAAACAGAGCCTCCTGTAGTCTGTCAGTCCACATAGGGGCTACCAAACAGCCAATCACCCCCTATGACAGGGATTCCCAACCTTTCATATCTGTGAGACACTTTTAAATGGAAAAAGTGTTGGGGAGCAACACAAGCATGGAAAAAGTTTCCGGGGCTGCCAATAAGGGCTATAATTGGCTATTTGAACAGCAATGTGGAATATGTTGGCACTTTATAAATACATGTTAATAATAGTAATAATAAAAAAGGCCCAGACCACCTACAAACCCTACATAAGTAATAAAGATCAAATTAGGTCCTATTAACGTCAATGAAATCCCACGCAAATAGGCAGCATATCAAATCCCAAAAATTACTTCACAAATTGGTTCACAATAGGTTGCCCCTGTGCAGAGTGTTAGGTGGAGGTATAGCCTATGTTCTCTGTAGACTGACCTGGGGATTAAAACTAATGTACAGAATGTCAAACCATAATACAAGGCTTGTAAGGCTATGTAGTTCTCTAAGATGACCTTTGCTAAGCAAATTAAAATTTGTCTGAGCAGATCTTTGCTGAAATATTGTAAAAAGAGTTTCATTAACTGATGTACAGTTATTGCATATTAAGGCTATATTTTATGTACAACATGAATGTTATTAACATGTATAGCAAATCTATGCATTCAGCAACTCTAGGTTCAGAGGCAGAGATGTAACTTTCCAACTGTTTGATTTGACAGCCTCTGAACTATTTCAAATGAATGATTTGCAGTGTTTTTTGGATAGCAGTTGTGCTTATGCTTCATGCTGCTTTGTTTAAAAGCACCTGTCAGCGGAAAGCAATAGTTCTTTGTACCTACTTCCACTTTTCTTTACAAGTGCTATTTGCCAATTTGCTGATTGGACCTACTTTGGTGCATGAAGCACAATGCGCAGCATGAACCTGTACCTAACACCTGCTCCCTTTGTATGTTATACCTATAACCTCTAGATGGTGCTCCAGGTGGACCTAAAGCTGGCCATACACGTGGCGATCTCACGATGTTTCGTACAACCGTCGGTCGCACGAAACATCGTCAGATCCGCCACACACCATTCAGGGCTGAATCGGCAGGTAAGGAGGTAGAAACAATAGGATTTCTACCTCCTTCTGCCGATTCAGCTCTGAAGGGAGAATTTTGGTCAGGCGCCTTCTATGGCGCCCGATCAAAATTTTCTAACTTGGCCGATCGGCGAGCCGACCGATTTCAGCAGCTTCCTGCGATATCGGTCGGCTCGCTGACATGCCATACACGCACCGATTATCGTACGAAACGAGGTTTCGTACGATAATATCGGTGCGTGTATGGCCACCTTTATGCAAATGTATAAACTTGCTTCCACTAAATGTAGTTGCTCCAGTTTGTATCTGGGTAATTGCAATCCCCCGTTATTAAGATTTACCCCAGACCTGCAACCTTTTTCTATTTGTAGGAGCTGAGCCTCTTTAATTTACAGGGGTGGGTTCTGAAGCAAACTCCTACTATTATCTTACCTGTTGCCTTATAGTCTTTGAAAAGTTCAACCATTCAGCCCTATCACTATTTCCTACTGGAATTTCCTTTTCATCTGTATTTCAAATCATACAGTACATCCCTTTCTTTTCTATGTACCCAAGCAGTACATTTTCAAGTCTGTAAATAACAGCAGAGGACTAGGCACATCCAGTTTTTGCCACTGAAAATAAAGTAATCAATGACCTATTGAGATTATGAACAGCAGTTGTGGAATATTATATAAATGTAGCTGCATAACAATAGTACAATACTTTGCACCAATGATTCTTGAATTATTTTGCCATGATAAGATTTGACATTATTATGGCATGTATTTGGGCCTACAGTATATTATAAGATGGTGCCTACTGATGAGCTTGTATGGCTGTAACATTTTAAAGCTGACCAGATGCAGGGGTTGTAATTTTTCTTCTTTTGTATTTCTTTTGATAGTTTACTTTTTTGTACAATAAACTTTTGACATTTTAACAAGTTCTAAGTGCAGCTAAATGGGTTTGATCTTTAAGACGCTATTATGGGGCTGATTTACTAAGACACGATTTCGAATCCGAATTGGAAAAATTCCAATTGGAAACGAACATTTTGCGACTTTTTCGTATTTTTTGCGATTTTTTTCGGCGTCTTTACAATTTTTGCGTAAAAACGCGAGTTTTTCGGCGTCTTTACAATTTTTGCGTAAAAACGCGAGTTTTTCGTAGCCATTACGAAAGTTGCGCAAAGTCGCGATTTTTTCGTATTGTTAACACTTGTGCGCAAAGTCGCACCTTTTTCATAGTGTTAAAACTTAAAAGGCGCGACGTTTCGCGCAAGTTTTAACGCTACGAAAAAATCGCGACTTTGCGCAACTTTCGTAATGGCTACGAAAAATTCGCGTTTTTACGCAAAAATCGTAAAGACGCCGAAAAACTCGCGTTTTTACGCAAAAATCGTAAAGGCGCCGAAAAAAAACGCAAAATTACCGATCATTACGAAAAAAACGCAATCGGATGCATTCGGCCCGTTCGTGGGTTAGTAAATGTGCCCCTATGTGTCTGATTTTCAAGGTAGTTGATTAATGCCTTGCCCCAACTCTTTATAAAGTTTAGGACACTAAGTAAATGAAAGGTTTGTAGCACTTTGTTTATTCAAGTATTTGAATACAAACATTATTAAAGTACTGCTGTCCTAAAGGGTGGGCTTGGGGGATTTAAAAAATAAAAAACAGTCCCTTCTATGGTAGCGATACTGGCAAAATCCCTTTAAATATACTGACACTAAGAATATCTTGTTAGTATTCCTTTGGTGTGTTTAAAGTGATTGTTCACTTTGAAATTAACTTTTAGTATGATGTAGACATGGGGTCCCCAATCTTACTCGTGAGCCACAGTCAATTGTAAGAAGACTTGCTGGACAGTGGGGGTGCAGCAGATATAATCTATTTGGATTTTGCCAAAGCATTTGATACCGTTCCCCACAAACGACTGCTTTCTAAACTAAATATTTTTTTAGAGAGGCTTCAGGTGGAGTTTTTTTGCCTTCCTCTGGATCAACTAGTAGTTAGGCAGGTTATATATAGGCATTATGGTTGAACGTGATGGACATATGTCTTTTTTCAACCTAACTTACTATGTTACTATGCTACTATGGCTTGGAGACCAACACAAGCATCATAAACGTTCATGGAGGTGTTGCTCCTGAGCCACTGGTTGGGGATCACTGATAAAGACATTGATATTCTGAGACAATTTGCAATTGGTTCTCATTTTTTATTTTTTGTAGTTATTTAGCTTTTTGATTATTATCTTTCCACTTTGGAATATCAACAGATATCTGGTTGCTAGGGTCTTGTTTACTAGGCAGTGGTGTGAACAAGAGACTGAAATATAAATAGAAGAGGGAATGAATGGAAAGAAAAGGAATACAAAGTAACAATAAAAATAAAATTGTAGCCTCATTGAGCAATAGTTTTTTATGTGGCTAGATGTAGAAAAAGAAGGGTAATAATTCAAAAACTATACAAAATTACTAATGAAGAACAGTTGCAAAGTTGCTAGGGATAGTACATTCTATAATATACTAAAAGTCATCTAAAAGGTGAACCACCCCTTTAAATCTGGTGGCTGGGGTGACCATGGTAAATACTTCAAAACAATACAATACCAGTCATGCCCTTTAATGATTCACTATAGCATGATGGTGTATTCCTTAGCATGACATTGTATTCATTTCCATTTACATTACACTCAGAGGAGATGCATGGACATAAACCTTCTCAAGCAGTTAAATCATGAATTATAATAGGGCTTCCTTCCCCTGCCCTAATTTTAAGTATGCCATGATGACATGTATAATCAGAGATTTTGTGCTTACATGTTACTGAAGTTGATGAGTGATGAGTGATCCCACCTTTCATAGCATTAATAAGTAAAATAATTCTAAGACTATAAGCAGTAAATGGAAGGTTAGCTAAAACAGAACACTAGCCATGTAACATTGCATGCTTGCAAAATAAATATTGGATCTCTTACGTACACGTCATTAAGTGTTTGAAAAAAAGGTTAAAAGGATAAGACAAGCCAAATGCCTTTGAATGCTGATTACATACTAAGCACCTGTAGCCAGGCTATCAGCCCCATGTTCAATAAAAACCCCTCTTGCAGGCCTTCTCTCTGATTGCTCCGCTACAGGGCTTCCTGTTGATTGGGTTACTGCTATGTGTTCAAGGGCTCTTATTCTATCCCTGCAGTCATGTCCTTTCTAAAGCCTCCCTCAAGGGGCTACATCATCACAGTCACAGGCAGATTTATTGCTATGAATAACAGCACTCAGAGCCCCATTTCCAGCTCCATAGGCGCAAATACTTATGTAGGTGTTGGTCTTAAAGGGTTCTCTTTATTCTTAGATGCATTCTATTTCTTAATGATCCCCATCTTTTTTTCTTGTGGTAAGAGACTTTTTCCACTTTGCAATGATGGTCTTGTTTCATGTGAGTTGCATAATGTTAGCTCCTAGCCTCTTACACCATTCCCCATTTCCATTGTGCCATAGTTATGTGTACTTATCCAAACCAGGATGATATATTCATCATGTATAGTGACTCAAATAAACATATCAATGGATATAGCATTTGGACTTAATATTAAAGGGACAGTCCACCTCTGAGTTCTTTTAATATGTTATAGACTAACCAAATCTTAGTAGATTTTCAATTGGTCTTCACTTTTTTGATAATAGACAAAAAGTTTGTGTCATTAAAGGAGAAGGAAAGGTAAAAACTAAGAGCTTCATCAGAAAGATCTATAAAACTACAGCCATAAACCCTCACAGAAAAGCTGCACCGAGAAGAAACACAGGATTTCTTTTTTGGGAACATGTTCTTCGGTATCAGACTTCCTCTCTTTTAGGGCTCCATCAGGTTTGGGGCTTGAGTCTGCTCAGTTCTCTCCTCTGTCCCTCTCCCCCTCCCTTCTCCTGCTCCCCTCTCCCATAAGAATGCATAAGAACTCACTTCCCCCACCCTTAGGAATGTGTAATCTGAGCTGCCAACGCCTAAAACTGCAGCAGGAAGCTACCAAGACCAAGCTAAAATGGCAGCTGCTATGAGAGGGAGCTTCTAGGGCTCTTTACTAAGGTATAATAAAGCTTTCTGCTTAATAAATATAGTGTTCTAGGTGACACTAATGTGGCAAATCTATTGGCAGTAAAATGCCAAAATGACTTTCCTTCTCCTTTAACACAGGACCACGGAACACAGAATGTTAAAATTAAATAGATCATTCAGTTCTCCCGTCCAAAGTTCTCTACAACTAGAGTCAAAAGATGGCATCACCCTCTCCCCCTGTAAAACATCTGCCTGTTTCAAAGTCATGGGCATTCTTCAAACGCCCTTTTTTGTGTGTTCTTACATTAAAGAGACACATTCTATGCTATTAGTTAAACTGCTTTCCGTCTATTTAAAAGTCCCCTAGACACTCTTTTAGCCTGGCATTGCATATCTTTGTACTGTACATTGATACTTACTTCTCTAGGGACATGTTCTAAGAATAATGACCTGTTTGTTTGGTAAAAGAAAAGATAACTCTGAGCAACTTTCAGGTTCATTAAAATGTCCTCTGGTCTTTGTTTTAAATAAAAGTACTGTCGATCTTGCAGCATTCGCCAGATTCGCTTCAGGGAAACTGAAGATCACTGTAAGGGGTCTGTAAGGGGTTTTCGATGTGTAACCAGATTCCCTCTTATATTCCTTACACATTTTATTGATAATTTTTCAAGCAATCACAGGGCTTGGTACATTGACACAGACAATTATCACAGTAGAGCCTAAAACAGATGTCTAGTACATCATGCAAAGGATGTTATAAGTTTTAAACTCCTTCTATTCAGCCATACTGCTTATCTTCTGTGCTTCGACAACAGTTACAGCCAAATATGAGAGTGTTTCAAAGTAATTAAAATATAATGTAGTGTTGCCTGCACTGGCACTACTGGCATGTTTGCTTCAGAAACACTATGGGCCTGATTCACTAAAGTCTGAAATAAGGAGTGCTATTTATAGCATGCGTTAAAAATCTTATTACTTCTTATTTTTCACTCGATTCACTAAAAGGACACTTGTCATAATTAAGAAGCGATGTTCTTGGCGTTATTTATCTTGCAACGACATATTTTCAAACAATATATTACACAGCGCACAACATATTACGCAGCACGTTGCTTGAAAATATGTTGTCGCAAGATAAATAACGCCAAGAACATCGCTTCTTAATTATGACAAGTGTCCTTTTAGTGAATCGAGTGAAAAATAAGAAGTAATAAGATTTTTAACGCATGCTATAAATAGCACTCCTTATTTCGGACTTTAGTGAATCGGGCCCTATAGCTTTTATAAACAGGCTGCTATGTAGCCATGAGGGCAGTCAATTCAAAGATGGTAAAGGGGAAAAGGCACAGGTTACACAGCAGATTACAGATAAATTCTGGTATCTATCCTGTGCTTGAATGGCTGCTCCCACGGCTACACAGCAGCATATTTAAAAAAAGCTATAGTATAGTGATGAGCAAATTTTTTCACCAGTCATGGATTCGCAGCAAATTTCCGCATTTCGCCATTTTGCAATTTGTTTACCGAAACTTCCTCTAAAATTCAGCGTGAAAAAAGTTGTTGAGTGCCCTAAAAAGTCGAGGTTGCATCAAAAAAAGGCGTGGTTGGGTCAAAATGGGCGCAGTTGTTGCAAAATAGGCAAGGTCGTGCCAAAAAAGTCAGGTGACATCTGTGGCTTGCAAATTTTCCACCATTTCCTGAATTATTCTTTAGTTTAGTGAATTTTTCATTGAAGCTGATCGGGACTGATTCACTCATCACTACTTTAGTAGTTTCTGAAGCTAACACGCCAGTTTTACCAGTGCAGGGAAACAGTACCTTATACAGGTATCGGACCCCTTATCCGGAAACCCATTATCCAGAAAGTTCCAAATTACGGAAAGGCCATCTCCCATAGACTCCATTTTAATCAAAGAATTCACATATTTGAAAATGATTTCCTTTTTCCCTGTAATAATAAAACAGTACCTTGTACTTGATCCCAACTAAGATATAATTAATCCTTATTGGGGCCAAAACAATCCTATTGGGTTTATTTAATGTTTAAATTATTTTTTTAATAGACTTAAGGTAGGAGATCCGAATTAAGGAATGACCCCTTATTCGGAAAACCCCAGGTCCCGAGCATTCTGGATTATGGGTCCCATACCTGTACTGTCAATCCTTTAAAACACTTTTATTTTTAGAGGTTAGTATTCCTTTAAAGATCTCATCCACTATTCACATTGAACTCTATCAGGTCCCAGTGCAATGACGGTTCCAGCACTCCCTGATAAATTTCTCCCAATGGGAGGCAACAGAAAGACAGAGGACAAAAACTGTGTTTGTTTGTTCTTACTATGTGACCCAGTAAGCAGAAAGGAAATAAAATAGTTTTGCAGGAACAGAGAATTTACCATCAGTGATTCCTTTATTTCTATCAAATGCATTTCCGACACACACTTGGGCCCAGAGCTCCATTGGGAACAGCTCTACCCCCTGGAACTCCTCTCACTGCAAACTGATCACAGGAAAAACTGCATAAAAGCATTTGGCTGTTCCAATTACATTTTGTGATCAGCAAAATCATGAAACTAATCTCAGTTTTAGGATGGATCATTATCCAGAGTTCACCAAAAGCATTTAATATCATGATTGTTGTACTTTATGACTTATAAATAGACCTTGGAGTCCTTGCAGAACGAATGCAGAGAACACGATGCCATGGTACACAAAAAAAGCCCTGGTGTGTTTAAAGCTCATTGCAAATGTTCCTTTGCTTAATAATGGTTGCATACAGGTCAAGAGAAATGGCAGTCAAAATCATAAAGATAGACTGGAAAGGTAATTGCTCAGCTGGCAAGATTTGCAGTGCATATCTAGCCATAGTATCTCAGCACAGAACTTATGGTATTTGCTCGGGGTGGGGATTTCATCTTAACAAAGGCTCTTTTTACCCAAAACATAATTTATCTTCATGAACATTAAAAAAAATATGTTCACAATGTAAGTCTGTTGCTTAAGTCATGTTGAACTTTGTTCACAGCCTGTCCCTTGGCTCATAAATAGTATATTAGAACAGATAACTGTAGACCCACGTACAATCATTCAAACCTGTTGTATCAAAATAAATACCAATAAAATCAAACATCATTTTATTTTGTGCATAGATAAAGGTGATGACTATCAGTCTAAGGGTCACATTTACTAATCCACAAATGGACTGCAAGCGTCCGAATGCATTTTTTTCGTAATGATTGGTATTTTGCGATCTTTTAGTCGCCGTCGAAACTTTTTTGCGAATTGTCGTGAATTTTTTGCCGTCGGCGCGAAAAAATCGTACTGTCACACCGAGTATGAAAGCGCTCAATACGAAAAAGCTGCGTCAATTCGCGAAAGTCGTAACGGCTATGAAAAAGTCACGACAAATCGCGAAAAAGTCGCGATGGCGACGAAAAAAATCGGAAAAATTACAAAACAAGTCACAAAATGTTTGTTTCCAATCTGATTTTTTCCCATTCGGGATTCGGATTTGTGGATTAGTAAATCTGCACCCTAATGTATATAATTAAAAATATTTCGCCATTGAAACATATTATTATATACCAATATCACAACTGTAACAAATTCTGATTAAAAGTGCTATACCGTTTCCCCCCAATAAATGTGAATTTCACTTAATAGCCCAAGGGGGTGGTTTTAACACACATTCTCATCATTGGTCTTAATGTGAGATAGCTTGATGCATTACTGATTAAATCCACCATCATATTTATGGGTGTGATTTAACATCAACATCAGTTTTGGTTTAGAAGCTGGAGTTCCCCTTTAAAGGAGAAGCAAAGCCATTTTGGCATTTTATTGGCAACAAATTAGTATAATAGTGCAAGCTAGAATGCTATATTTAATCTGTAGAAAGCTTTAACATTCCTGAAATACAGCCATAGAAGCTTCCTATGTTTGTTCAAGATAGTAGCTGCCATTTTAGCTTTGTCTGACATGACTTCCCTGCCTGCACACTGCTCCTGGAACAGCTCTAAACACTCAGATTACATAGCAGAGATAAGCAGGGGAGGAGAAGGGAGCGGGAGAGAGGAGCAAACTTGTGTCAGAAGTCTGACACAGAAGATCATGTATACAGAATAGAAGGAAATAAATGTGGTGTTTCCACTGAGCACTCAGTGCAGCGTTTCTGTGAGTGCTTCTGGCTGTATTTACACAGACCTTTCTGATAAAGCTTACTTTAGTTTTTACCTTCCCTTCTCCTTTAAGTACTTTGTTTCTTAGGGTTTCTTAACCTTCACATCAGCAGCTTACACTTTACTGGCAAAACTTAACCTATCAGTGTTGTTGCGGTCTCCACAGTTTTATTTTTCTAATTGCACACACAGTATTAAGGAAATACACCCGCTGATCATGTAAAAGTTTAATTATTTTTAAAAATGAATATTTTTTTTTAAATTACAAAACATATTCAACAACCTCTTCTTAGGTTTCCAAAAAAATATTCTAAAACACATTGTGACCAAGCTGTGAAATTCTATTCCTGTTTAAAAGTACTATATAATATACTGGCAGAGCAGCTAACGCATGTGTCTAGATGTTACTGATCTCAGCACAGACAATACATAATGAATTACAATCTTTTGTTGCCAAATTTCATGTAGAACAGAACGGTAGAAAGCAAATGCTTTGTGACTTCTACCTGAGCATTAGACGTCTGTATTGAATGCGGGGTATGAGGGGGTGGAACGAGTTCCGTTTAATGTTACAAAAGCTTACCTATCAATCTGATGAATATCTGTATCATACGCTATCAGTACCAACTTGTGACATTGCCAATTAGGCTTGGGAAAGACTCCACATTCCCATGGTAACCACCAAGTAATTGTGCTTATATTCATCACTGTTTAACATCATTTCCAGATTTGGAAGGGAGTTGATGCCAAAGAGGGAGTGCATAAAATTCTCTTCATATTAATACTTTACCATTACTTGAAATGATTTGTAAATTGCCTTTTTTTTTTCAATAAAAGGGTGGAAAGTGATCTGACAATTGTAGGCATTTTTAAAATGCTTACAGTGTTCAGATAGCTGGCAGATATATTAGTGGGAGTTGGTGGAATATATTTCAGTTCCACTCATGTAGTTTAGCATAGATTTTAATCCAATCAGATTACAGAACTTTTTTTAGGATGGGTGTCAGCAAAGTGTACAAATATATTATGTCACATTTGTGTTGATAACCAAAAAAACATTTTATGTGTATATGGTTCATAGATCATTCTATTATTATGTCCTTTAAAAAAAGTTTTGATCCACATTTACTAACAAGGGGAAAAGCATACTGAAAGCTGAAAGTGTTAAATATTGAGTATTGGAAAATAAGTTGTATCCCAGGCCTGAATGGGTTAACATGTTTCAAATGTGCACACTGACGACAATTCACAGTATCCCTCAAATATACCATTGTTCCTTAAGTCTGGAATGTGATTGACAGGAAACATATGGTCTTAGGGGTAATACAGTGGGGGAGGATTTTCCAACAAGGATATATATCAGCAACAAAAGGCTGGTCTCTCAGATATACAGACACACACACCCTTACACACACACACAAGCTCTCACTTACACATATTCACTCTAACACACATGCATACATTTTTACTACTTTATATGAATACATACATACTTTGTATTGTATTGGGAAGCTGTCAATATTGATTTGACTGGCTTAATCATTGGTAATTTGTATGTAACTTTTGTAACTCTTTTCCACACATTAAATATACTTTAAATATCACCTTGGTGAGTGGTGTTTGTTGACCATAGTACTTACACAAATATATTAGAGAAAGAATATTTATAACAGAAAGTCACCAGCAAATTTTGATAGAACATGTGAGCTGGAATTTAAGGTTGATGTCGCGAGGAGCATGATAGTCACCCGCGATAGATCTCTGGCATCATGGGCAACTAACAATTCCTTTCCACCGGCAACAGGAGTCACTTCAGTTTTACAAAGTCGCACAAAGTTGCCTGCATGAGGAAACATTGTGTGACCAGAGCGATGCGTAGGACTTTCCAACTACAACTATTGTTGCCGGTGGAAAGGCATTTCAGAGCGGTTAGTCACCCACAATGCGGGCGACTAACTTGTTCTGGGGGCATCAGCCGAAATGTTTGCAAATGGCATACACTATAACTGTATTATAGCTTTCACATAGGCAGACCACAGGCAGCACAGCTGGTAGGTCTCATGTTTTGTATTTGGCTGCACAAGCAGAGCATGTTCGATTTGTGTGAAATCAGCAGTTTAAAAATCTAAAACTCATGTCACATCACACTGATTACTGTTAGTTGCCATAACCACAATTATTGCACCATAAGATTCATGTAATGAAACACTGGCAATTGCTAAAGATCACTTCCTTAAGACTACAAAAGGGAACCCACAGCCAGTGTTGACCAAATCACAAATGTGGAAAGATGACTGCTCTTTGTATAGCAAAAAAAGGGGACGTTGTATTCACCACTAAATTGTAAAATTGGGGGTGCAATGTGACCACAAAATTCATTTGACAGCAACAAGAGTGCCTCTTGTATAGGATAGGATATACTGTAAGACATTCCATGCATTAAGATTCTAAGAAATGCCCTCCCTTTTAAGCAAAATAGGGATTGTTTATCCAAATATTGCAATATATTTAAGATGGCCAACTAAGTAAAAGTCATCCCCAGTCTGGCCAGTCCTACACTCACTTTTATCTGATTCATTTATAATTCTACTGCTTCAATATACATTTAACAAAGGGACTGAGAGCTTTACTTGCGACTTATTTGCTTTAAAGGTTAAATCCCCCAAATAGTTGCCCTTTTATTGGCCCATTGGGGTGACTGTAGTCAGAAAGGGTGGGAGTTACAACATGGAGATCGCCACTGCACCTGTATAAACTATAGCAATTGTCATTCCAGGCTTGGATGATACAGCCCATATCGACTTTTGCCTGTTGGGCTGATTCTGCATTTTTAGAGGTGCACATCCTCTCTGCTCCTTTTGTACTGCTCTGCCAGCCTAAAATGCACATTCTGTTCCTAAACAGTGCAAAGAAATATCACTTCTAAGGACTTTATCATATGAAGTGGCAAAGACTTCTGTGTGTGGTGGTGATTTCACCTAAGATTTACATCAGAGCACTTTGTTGTACCTCTGTCAGAAAGCATGACTTCTAGTGCTATGAGCTCTGAGTATGCCTGGAATTATATTGTTCCCTACCTTCCCACCAATTGTTACTGTAGGGCATTCAACAGTGCACTCTGTTTTCACCTTACTATTAATTTTAAACTTGTGGCAGTGTTCTTACATGAGTCCTTGTGCAAAGCTGCAGACCAGGAAAAGCATTGAAGAGGACCCAGCCCGAGCCCTGGATTTTTGGGAAGGCCACAAAGGCCCATGACTTGGGTGGTGTGATTTTAGGAGCAGCATACAGCCTGGTTGCATCTGTTCTAGGGACCAGGGTAGGCAGTTGATTTTGCCAGTTGTTTGAATTTCAAACTCACCTGGACCCCAGTGCTGGTAGGCGCACCACAACCAAGTATGTGTGCGTACACCTTAATTTCACAGTGGGGGGTATTTTGTTGTGCAGTCAGCCTAGGGGCACACAAAATCCAACACTGCATAATCTTTGCTGTCTATGAAACCTTTCCAAAAAATCATTACATCATTACCCAGGGTTGCACAAATGTAATCATAGCCTTGAGTTGGCCACTGCCCATACACAGCCTGATATTTCATTCTTATTCCTATCAGTCCAAGGGCTAAGAACTATCATGCCCTTACACTACATTCTGAAATGGCTGCAAGTTGGCTTACACAGTGTATGTAAATGTGTTCTTGATTCTTCGGGCATAAAGGTTTCCATAGAAATAGAGGTAATTATTGGTAATAGTAAGGTAAGTATTCCTAATTAGACAGACTCGCAAGTTGAAGTGTTCTCACCGTACATTATTGTGCAGCATTACAGCAATGAAACTCCTACTATGTTAGTGGTTATTTAACTCCAACAAGTCTGGATAATAGAAACTAGGCACATTCTCTTCTAATCACTAACATGATCCAAAATCTGCTGTGTTATATTTATCACAGGCATTTAAATCCAAAGTATTCACATATTTTACATTTTTATGTGGAAACCTCTGAAGTCTTTATAGGTCACCTTACAAATACTGGGCTGCATAATAATAAATAAATTCTGCCCTACTGGAGTAATTCTGTAATCACTATCTAAAATACATGGTGATACAACAATTATGGCCAATGCATAACTGTGTTTAATTAACAAGATGCCTTTTCTGCTAGTCACGCATTTACAGTATGTGCTGTACAGTAATGCATTCCCAGATTTTCTTTGCATGCTCATAAATAATGCAGCCATGTTGCATTTAAGTGATTTTTCTGTAAATGCAGTTTCTACTCTCCATTCTCCTGAAAGTTTGCTCCCTAAGTTAAGTTGTTATCAAACTTAAACAAAAAGAAAACAAAAAATACCATTACCAAAAATGAAAAGCAGTAGTGAGGCAAAGTCTAGCCCTTTACATATATATATACTGTATATATATATATGAATTTTGAAAGGCTGCACAGGGCTTTGGGGTGATCCAACATTTCAACCAACTCCTTCCAGGGTCTTATCAAATTGTTTGGCTACTTTAAGAGATTCTGTTATAGGAAAACATGTTTTTATATAACATTTTGTAATCTGAAGTGGGGCTAAAAATGATCTTAGATTCTCAGGTGCCCTCAGCCATGTGACGTGCTCTGATAAACTTCAGTCACACTTTACTGCTGTGCTGCAAGTTGGAGTGATATTAGTCCCCCCAGCAGAGCAATGGGAAGGTAACAAGGTAACAGCTCCCTGACTTTGCTAAAAATGCTCTCATGCCCCACCTTGTGGTAGATAATTACACTCAATAGTAAAACACCCAAGTCAGGCCATGACTCTTCCTGCTACATTGAGTAATGAAAACAACAGCTTATCTGAAAGCAGTTCTAATGTGTAGCGCTGGCTCATTCTGAAAGCTCAGACTCAGGCACAATGCACTGAGATGCGCCTACCACCAATATTACAGCTACAAAAAAGTATTGGTTCACAGTGTAATTTAGTCATGAAAACCACACCATAAAAATCATGACAGAATCCATTTAAAGCACCCATCAGTTAACACAGTGGTCCCCAACCGGTGGTTCGAGAGCAACATGTTGCTCCCAGTGGCCTCAAAGCAGGTGCTTATTCTTGAATTCTTGGAGGGAAGTTTTGGTTGCATAAAAAATGTGAACTGCCAAACAGAGCCTCCTGTAGGCTGCTAGTCCACATAGGGGCCAACAAATAGCCAGTCATAGCCCTTATTTGGCACCCCCATGAATTGTGAATATGCTTGTGTTGCTCCCCAACTCTTTTTACATTTGAATGTGGCTCATAGGTTAAAAAGGTTGGGGATCACTGAGTTAAGAGAACCCGGAAAATAGGCCTAGAAAAACACCTGAAATTGGTTATTAATAAAGCCTCAGTAAATAAAATATTTAAAAGCAATATTGGGCCTAACACCGGGAAGATTTGTACTGGTGCAGCAACCCATAGCATTAGAGATTTGCTCCCAGAATTCCAAATGCAGTAGATTAAATCCTAAATCCTACCTGGGTGCTGCTATTTCCAGCTCTTGTACAATTTGGCACAGTGTTCGGAAATGAGCTCCATCTGCGTTTAAAAGGTAACTACTGGATGTCACTTGCCCAATGGATGGGATTTATTAATGACACAGTTTTACTTACTTTCACCTGCCGAGAAGCAGTGCAGCTTTATGAGCTATTTTTCATTCCTAGATATTGCTAAAGCATCTCAAGGAAATGCTATATTTTATATTGAGCTTGACAAATTGCTTGGTTTATTTACAATAATTCAAATCTTCAAATTTTATGAATAAAATATATTAGATGGTTTTCTGGTGGCAGTAGGGTGTGAAATCCTTCACTTGCCTGTTGCTGTTTCAGGATATTGAATTCTATTGCTGGATTAATTGGTGTATATTCATCACGCACATATACATTTGCTCATACACTCTCCCTGTTTCATTATTTTTCATAGCATGAATTTCACTTCCCAATTTGCTTTTATTTTAATAGATAATCAATAAATGTCAGATTTAGACATACGGGTTCTGATTTTGCTCAGGACTGGGAATCATACTATATTGCTGGCTGTGAATTGCTTGCTGCCAATGTAGGAAGAACTCATAAATTATAAATTAAGGCAGCATGGTAACTGTCATAAAAGGGCAAAGTTGAATGAGATCCGTAACAATGACCGTATCATTTAGTGGGTTTGGTTTAACCTTGGTAAATTACATTATTAGAACTGAGTCTAAGGAAACAAACCTGTGACTTTTGGGCCACATTTTCAATCATTCAAACACTATCAAGAACAGCTTGCTATTTCATTCCAATTCTCCATGATACAGAATGAAAGTAGAAGGAAGAATCCTTGTCTGGGTGTGAATGTGGGTGTATATGTGTTTTTTATGAAAAAATGTATTTGCCAGTGTGTATACATGAATATGTGCGTGTGAGCATATGCACTTGTGTGTATGAGACTGTGTGTATGTGTGTCAGTGAGTGTTTATGCATCAATTTATGTGGGTAAAAAGGTCATAAAGATACAACTATGTTATAATAGGTCAGCCTTAGTAATTGACAAGGCTACTGCCTGTTCTGAAAGAAAAAGGGAAAGAGTTTTGCTCTCTCCCAAAGGCTAATAAACTACTTTACAGGTTCTACAGTAATATGTTACAAACACAAAACAGAAAAAAAGACTACTGAATAATGGCACTATCCATTTTGGTTTAAGCCATGAATAAATAGGGTAACACATCAGAGAAAGCCATCATTACGTAAAAGATAAAACTACATTTTAAATGTTACTAATAAAATAACAGCGCTTGCAAATTGATAAAATGTGAAGATGCAAAACAAATTTATAAAATAGAAACAATAGATACTAAGGAGTTCTTAGGTCCAGAGTGGTATTTCCTACAGTTCAAAAATGAACCTCCCTGATATGTGTGAGTGTATGTTGGGACCTCTGTGATTGTGTGCCATGGTACTTTAGGGGAGAGTGATTTCTGTACCATGGGAAATACCATTCCTAGGATTGAGCACAAAACATTGCAGTGTCTATTTTCAAAAACATCTGCCTTTTTACGGTTTTGGCAGATGGAACGTTTTGTATCTTGCACTTGATCTCATCCAACAAAATGTCCAAATCTACATTTCTACCAGGGAAAGTGGGCAACAAAACATCCAGTCTGCTATTACCCTTATAACTTGCGAATTACGTCTATTTAGGGAAAACGTTCAAACAAAGCATTGCCAAAAATGAAAAACAAAGTATAATTGTAATCAGGGGCATATTTGTCATGGGTCAACCTGAAAACCTTGCTTCGGGCAGTCCTTTACCAATGGACTACCCTTGGGGCTTTAATGGTTACATTTCCAGCTAACCCAAAAATGCTGCTCTTTAAGTGCACAGGGTACAATTATACCACATTCCAAGTGCAGAAAAGCACAGGATGGGAGGGGGGGGGTGGGGTGGATTAGGTTTGCTGTCTTAGGTGACAAACAGGGGGCAGTAGTATATCCTAGAAGTGTTAATAACACACAATCATTCTGACTAAGAGGCAACTTTCTGGATTTCTCAGTAAAGATAATCTGTCCTGTAGAAATGTATGTGACTGACTGCTGCCTCACTCACACTAGTTCACAAGGATTTAGGGTGAACCACAGGGACAAAGTGAGAGTTAGGGAAATATGTGTATATATGTACCATTATATAACTTAGCTTATTGTGATTGGTGCATAATAAGGCTTAACCCGAGCAACCAGTCGGACATTGTGCCATTTACAGCAGATCAGGCCAGTTACCTTTATTGGTTAAACCCTTTTGCATATCACAAAGTTCAGGCTACATGTAGCCTCTGCATTAAAAGCTTGACAATGTGGATTTCACACATATTACAAAAAAAAGCCCATCCTCACCAGTTGTAAGTGTGACAAAATCTGTAACTGCCGACTGGTTGCCGTGGCTTACTGCATTACTAAGAATTTGTTCCGGTTAAAATAAATGAGACAAGACATCATCTGAGGAGTAATGCATTACATGTGCATTACATGGCCCTGTATTTAAACAGTGAGGTGGGCTGGTAGATCCAGAGCTGATGACAGTGAATCTATCAGCCTTGTAGTTTGTAAATGCTGATAATGAATAATATTCCCTGCACTAAACAGAGAAAATGTTGTAAAACTAGAAGTAAATTCACTCACAGGCTATAAAAGTTTTAATAAGGAGCATTGATGCCCAAGACACTCCTGGTTAATGTATATTGTGAACTAAGCAGAAATAGGATATATCAGCTTTCTTTAAAGGACTTTTGAGCACAGCTTATTATATTACCAGTTGCTTAAATCAACAAAAAGCATGTTATTAGAAGAATGCATTCCTATCATCTCCCATAGGTGGCAGCAAGCCTTCACCATCGCCCATATCCAGATGCAGGCTGTTTAACACTGAATACAGGTGTTGGGATAAATACAACTAGTATGAGTACCATGATCTGCTTACTAAGGCAGTATATTAGCGTTACCTATTTTCACTAAATTTTGTGACATAAAAAAATCAGAGGCACACCCCCAAGCAGGGCAAGTGGACTGCTCCCCATTGATTGCCATTCTTCCAGTACAATATTAGTGCCCATTAAGGTTAATAGCTTAGGACTAAGGTTGCCCGTTTGATTCAATTTAGTCATTTCCAAAAGATTAAGTATAAAGATCTGTCTGTGTAATGTTGCCCTAGTGGTTACAATATATAGGCTAGGCTCCCACCTGTTTTGTAGTATAGTTTGTGCGCCCTTTTGGTTTTTGTTTCTGTGTTAGATGACAGGACCATCTTAATTCTGTGTAACTAAGTTGCTTGCAAGACTGTGGCAAAACTATTCTTTATTTTTTAATTATTAACAGTGATCCAAATTATATTTCCCCTCAACCCTAGGTCTCAAACATTCCTTATAATAGATCCCATACTTGACTGTGAGCTCCTAATAGCTATTTACAGTATATAAGAGAAAAATAGGAATATATGATAAAGTCACCTTCAACAGGATATAAATGGTGTGTCACATTGTTCTGATATATTTGATTACTACAAATCTAGAGCTTTAAAAGCTACATACAACTAACTTTTAGTGAGAAGAGGTGGCTGAATTTGTGCAACCTTAACCACCCTCCAAACACATTTAGAAGATGCTACAGAGGTATAGTTATATTGCTTACATGAATCGAGTGACCAGATCATTTGAGAATTCCGGGAACAATTCATCTGGCAGGGCTGCACTGATTGCAGTTTAATTTAAATTTAATCAGGGCTGCCCTGTGCATGTATTTTCAAGCAATCTGCTCACCATATACAAAAATGTATATCACTTACTCTAAAGATACATCTGATGCCTTATATTCTAGAGAGAAAAATGCATGTTTATAAGACAGACCCTAATGAAGGATATGAACAGTTTTTTTTAGAGCTGACTTTTGTAAGTGCTCCCATGATTTAATATCTGCAAGAGGTTTTTTTTACCCTGCATGAAAACTATTGTCACACAACAACAATAATATCACAAGAAAATGTGTCTACAATAAGCCCCTCATCCTCCACTTCTCTGGGTGATGGTAAATATGAATCTATCCTATGTTATCCAATAGTTAGTAGTAGTAGTTATTGCATGGCTGCCCAATTTCCTGTAATGAACTTAACACAAGCAACTATTGCAGCCTGGGATGCCATTATTGGCATTGTTGGATCTAGTACTTACAAATACATGGTGTAAATAGATAACTAAGTTCCTAGATTTCTGTGCAGGATCCAATTATTTGGCCTGCAGCTCTGTTGGAGCTATTTCTTCCACAATTTTCTTACAGCTATTTTCATTTTTACATACCTGTTTGTATCTTCCTCCTTAACTAGCAAGAAATGGGCTTAATGAAAACTCTGATGGCAGGATGTATTGGCCGTTCTTGGTCACAGTATTTATTACCTCCTTTCTGTGTCAGCTGTTGCAAATGAGAGTGCTAGGCTGTTTTTGATTGACTCATAGTCATGCCCCTATCTATCTTGAATGTAAGCTCTTGTTTTTTTACTTTATATGACACTGCAACATGTTGGATTCTGCTCTCTAGGCTCTAAAAATATGACTTATGTGCCTGCACCTGAAGCCACTACAGTGGCCCAGGTACAGACACACAGAGCGGATTTCAGTGCAAAACTGCTTTAGTATAGAGTATGCAGTTTCACACTTATATCCAGTCCATGTGCTTCTTCGGGAAGAGCGGAAATATAGATTATCTTACAAACTCCTTCTCTTAACCTTCAAAGCCGTCCATGCCTCTGCTCCTCACTACATCTCATCCCTTGTGTCTCCGTACGTTCCTGGCCGACTCCTTCGTTCCTCTCAGAGAAATCGTTTGGTTGCGCCCCCCACTACTACTGCTGCTTCCCGCCTTAAACCTTTCTGCCTTGCTGCCCCTTACATTTGGAATGTCCTCCATGATTTCTCTCCGGAGAGAATCCTCCCTCAGTCTTTTTAAAACTAAACTTAAAGACTACCTTTGGAGCACTCACCCAGCACCTGACCAGGGAACTAGCACTTATATTGTAGTGTCACCCACTGTGACCTACAGCACTTATATTTGCCTATTTGTGTCTGTAAGTTACCCTCCCATATAGATTGTAAGCTCTACGGGGCAGGGACCTCCATCCTCTTGTCTATTTGACTCTTATTGCAACTGTATCTTTTATTTATTTGTCTTTATTGTAATACTTTGTATTTATCTATTATCTTAATAACCCCCTGTTTGTAATAATGTATTCTACTGTACAGTGCTGCGTACATAAGTAGCGCTTTATAAATAAAGATATACATACATAGATTAAAAAATTAGAATTTCAGCTCTTGAAGTAGCTGCCCCTGGTAACTTGGAGGGTACTGCCATCTGAGGTGGGTTTCTCAACTTGCCACATGGCAGCAGTGCCCCTGGCAGAGTTGTATTCATGAGGTAAGGGCAGAAGGAGGCGGAGACTACCTCCTCTGATCTGATTGACACTATTTAGGAGTACAGGCTGGACAGGGCTGCCTTATAACTGCCAATGTTGCACTCTTCATATTGCATTGGATTTCCAATCAGGCATTAGGTACAGAGTGCATACAAACCCCAGAGATATACAGATATAGTTATAGTAAATGGACCCTACAATACTTTAGTATACCTAGCTTAGCATGGCATCACTGTCTCTTTTAGACCCTTGCTTCTAAGCAAGTTTTTATTTATTAAGAGAAAGTTGTAATATATTTACACACATACAGTATTTATAGTATATTTAAAAAGGAGCCTTGAATAATCTTTTATCATCATTTATAACTGATTCGTAGTGATGTCACCTGTGTCACAACTAACTAATGTACTCCATGTATCAAAATGTTAAGGACATAAGAAAAGTTCCTTGGCCTCAGGTTTATGCCCTTACATTGTCATGGAAATCCTCAGTGACTTTTGATATTCTAAATAAATTCAAATATATGGATAATATATTAACACACATTCAGTATCAAAAAAAGTGCACTTGATATAGATCTGACAAGGACAGGGTTAAATAATTTGATTATTAGGAAATAAAAAGTGGGGAACCAAGTTGAATTAATTATTATGCCGAAAGACCTTCTGTCTAGATCCCCACGGAGGGCACAAAGAGATTGGAGATGAAAGACGTCACATTTACTGCTCTACATATAATGACAGCCCTAAATATGTATAGGGAGCACCTGCAAGCTTTGAGACTGAAGAGGGTGCTTAGCCAGCAAATACACAGTGTTCTTACATCTCTAGGAGATAGGGACACGAGACTCTGAAAGGAACTTTCCTGAGGGCACTTGTTAACAAAGCCGTCCCAGGAGCTAAGAGAAAGAAGTTTTAAGCACAGATACAACATGACTGGTAAAATGCATGCAGGTGTTTAAGTGTTGTATTAAAGGTTGGAAGGAAGAGACACATTACACTGAGAAATGTATTTTCTTTTTATTTCTACTTGTTATAATGATAGCTACCATGATAATGGTTAAATAAGTTAGTTTGTTTGATAGCAGAACTCATTTAATACTACAGGTATCAGACCTCTTATCCAGAAACCCATTATCCAGAAAGTTCAGAATTATGGAAAGGCCATCTCCCATAAAGTCCATTTTAAAAAATAATTCACATTTTTAAAAATGGTTTTCTTTTTCTCTGTAATAATAAAACAGTACTTTGTATTTGATCCCAACAAAAATGTAATACATCCTTATTGGAGTCAAACAATCCTATTGGGTTTTAATACTGTTTAAATATTTTTTTTAGTAGACTTAAGGTAGGAGATCCGAATTACAGAAAAACACCTTATCTGGAAAACCCCAGGTCCTGAGCATTCTGGATAACGGATCCCATACCTGTATTTGCAGTGTACCTGTGTCTCCCACCCAGGAGCTGGGCCTGCCTTGGGTACAACTCCCTGTGCCCCAAGAATGTAAAGAAAACATGCATTTTTATTCTAATGAGCCTGTTCATGGAAACAATTATATTTAAAGATTTAATTTCATTTTACTCACAGTAGGTTATCTCCAGGAAACCATGCATTTTTGGAAAGAACACATTCTGACAAATTCAAAATGGGTAAATACTGTATGTCTTTCTACTCCAAACTACCCAATTGCAATGCTTTCCTAAAGTCATCAGTTTTTATACAATTTTTTTTTTTTTTAAATTGCTGTGTGAAGGTTCCAGAGGTCATTAGGTACCTACATAACATTCTATACATTACCCTCAATGGCTTATATGCCTTTCTACTCCAAACTACAACCTAAATTAAAAGAAATGCTAATAACACATAATGAGCAATAATACAGGGATAAAAATGTAATAAAATGACAAAATAGAATTATTTGCAAATCACAAAATTGAATTATGCAAATCAATGAAAAAACAATTGATATGAATGAAATAATGCATACGACAGCATGGTTAGTGGTTAAAATTTCTGATCCACTATTCATGCTGCAAAATATACAGTTTTTATGGGAAAACCATAGATAATATTTTAAAATGTATAAATAATAATGACAAAAGTGTTTTTGTGTGAGTGTACAAATGTGTGTTTTGTTTAAATGAGCATGTGTGACCTTTACTTCCAGCTGAGGGGCCAATGGCAGAGATGGAGGGTCCCAATCTAGCAGAGTTTTGTGCAGAAGAAAGTGTGGGAGTTTTATGGAGCTGTTCAAACACCAGGCACGTAGTTATCACGTCTGCTGTTTTGGGGGGGGGTGGAGGGGGCAGTCCTACAATGATTGGTATAAAAGCCCCCTCACTCAGAGAGAGACTCTGCCAAAGAATGCAACTGATATATTCTCGGCAGTTAGAGCCTTTGCCTGCCAGCATATAAGATATATGTGTTTGTCAGGCAAAATTTTTTAACCAATCACCATCAGCATTTACTAATAAAACATAAGCAACTTACGTTGCACTTTACAATAATTTTTTACAAACAGAGGTTTTTCAATGATTTAGCTAAAAAGGGTTACAGACTAAATATAATATCAGAGGCCCCCTGCTTCTTAAATTATATAAAAATGTCACTAAATATTATAAAAAACGTAACTTAGCAACAGAAAATACAAGCAAAAAAACTAATCAGTAGTTTCATTTAAGCACTTAGAGCAGGCTATTTACTTAATGAATATATTCTATGGTATAGGCTAGGATAAAGCTTCCAGGCAATGTTCCCTCTAAGCTGTGTGCTTGTGGGCACCCACACAAATTTTAAGTGCATAACAAATTGTGGTACACACAAAGAATTTTGTGTGATAACATAAACTTCTGTATTTATTCTACACAGTTTAAAAAATGCACACAGAATAATTGTTTTTTGCATAGCCATGAAGGAATTAGAGGTAACATTGCTTCCAGGGTTGTTTCACAGTATCACTCTTTACTTGGTATATTTTGGATTTAGCTGGTCTTGTCTAGCCCCTACAGACATCAGATAACAATCCCAAATAGCCTCGGCTATTGGGCATTTCCCAAGCTACAATACTGTTTAAAGATTTTTACAAATGTTTGATGGGCAGAAGGATTTTAGCAGGAGGTTAAAAGCATTATAGCAACAAGGAGAAGGTGCAAGAACACTGGCAATGAGAAGACATAGAACATGCACAAACACTTATAGTAGAATACACACACACACCAAAATCATGAATTACATAAAAAGGCTATGCATCTTTCAAGTGGCGGCTATGTATCAACAAACAGATAACATATACTTCCCTCCTCTCAAATGTCATCACATTGCACGAATCCCTCGAATACACAGCATACCATATGCAGTAATAGCAGGCCAGGTTTTATCTACAAATATGGCCAGTGAACCGAGATAAGAATAAATGTACCTGCTAATGAACCATTTGTGAATTGATCAATGAACCAGTTGAGGGATATAAGTGCATTGGCGTGACTTTATGGCACCTCTTTGCGCAGAAATCAAGGTGACTCTCCCTGCTGTTGACAGCGCAATTTACATAATGCCCCTTGTTACATCACACTGTGCCCCCTGGACTGCTCTGGGATGTGGCATTACCTTCTGCCTGGGTCTGTGGGCAGCTGATATCTCTGACAGGCTGTAAGCATTGCTGACATCAAATACAGGTCATGTATGATTTAAATTGAAAACTGAGATATTCTGCTTCTTTACTTATGGGTAATGATGTAAGAAAATTGATATTTTAACAATCCACATTCCACAGGAATAATCGGAGTTAAAGGGGTGGCCACCTTTATATAATATTTTCAGTATGTTATAGATGAACCTATTCTAAGCCACTTTTTATTTGGTCTTTTTTATGTTGTATGATTTTAATAATTAGGAATTTCCTATACTGCCTGCTGCTGGACACTGGTCACTGACCATGGCAACCAAAAACAGATCAGCGGTGAAGAGCATTTTTTATTATTATGCTATTTTTAATTGCTTTTCTGTTCTTCTTATATTGATCCACTCTGACCTCTCCCAAAGTGCTTCCTGGTTGCTAGAGTAATTAGGGCATACCTCCCAACATTTTTTGAATAAGAAATTGATCTTCATTTTTTATTATTTGCTGTTTTATTTAGCTTTTTGTTCATCAACTATTCAGTTTGAAATTTCAGCAGCTATCTGTTTGCTAGGGCCCAATTTAACCTAGCGACCAGGCAGTGGTTTAAATAGACAGGAATATGAATAGAGGAGGGCCTAAAGAGAAAGGGAAGTAATGCAAGGTAACAATAAAATTGTAGCCTCACAGAAGAATAGTTTTTTGCCTGCTGGGGTCAGTGACCCCCATTTCAAAGCTGGAAATATTTTAAAAGCAATAACAAATAAAAAAAATAAAGACCAATTAAAATGTTGCTAAGAATAGGCCATTCTATAACATACTAAAAGTTAACCGGAAGGCGAAACACCCTTTAATGTTCTGCATCACTGCAGCAACTCAATGACCAGCATAGCTTTATAGCTTCCACAGTAAGCAATTGCTGAATTTCCCTTCTAAATGGCAATACTTATCGCCTGCTCTGACACTTCATATTTCAACATTACTGCTAGAAATGACCAGCTCTATCATGCTGGCAAGAGCAAAACAGCTTCTCAGAACTTTATATTGATAAATTAACTTAGAGTTGTAAGTAGAGCTCTGTGAATGGGAAAAGGAGGATGACTGTTCACTTATTAACTGATCATTACTGTTTATCCATGTGCACCCAAATCATATTTCTAAACAGGGTCCAAAATGTGAAGGTAAAAAGTACATTATTTTTAAGAATGAAGAGGAAAATGGAAGTATTTTATCACTACTGAGTAAAGGTGTTCATTTAAACAGAAATCACAGTTTGCCTTCAAGTATAGAGGGTGTATTTCAGTGCAACAGACACTGGCAATATGAATAACACAAAATCATCTGTAAATAGGAAACTACCTTCAGGGGAAAATACCTTACAGTGTGTTTTTTTTACAACTTATAGCACACGTTATTTTGACCATTGATGAATGGTTATAATTCTTGATGCTAATACCTAGTGGTAGGTCATTGTTATTCTGGTCTATGGGGGAAATTAAGGGCTGATACATTAGACTTGAGTTGGAATCAGTCTAGTGCAAACATAACTACATGCCCGTGGATCCCCCTGCAAAAAACCTCTGGAGGGGCTCGGCACGTACCAAAGACTACCTGAATCTGCAATGCAGTGCACAAATTTTCAGTGGCTATAGAGGAAAGGACCCCGCAGTCCGGGCCCCCCTGTTCCCTGCCCCCCCTGTTCCCTGCCCCCCCCCATGACTGCTTCCTCTACAGATACACCACTGTTGCAAAGAGATATGTATAAAATAAATCATATCCATGCTATTCGTTCATGTGACCTAGGGGCTGATTTACTAACCCACGAATCCGACCCGAATTGGAAAAGTTCCGACTTGAAAACGAATATTTTGCGACTTTTTCGTATGTTTTGCGATTTTTTCGGATTCTGTACGAATTTTTCGGATCCAATACGATTTTTGAGTAAAAACGCGAGTTTTTCGTATCCATTACGAAAGTTGCGTAAAAAGTTGCGCATTTTGCGTAGCGTTAAAACTTACGCGAAAAGTTGCGCATTTTTCGTAGCGTTAAAACTTAACGCTACGAAAAATGCGCAACTTTTCGCGTAAGTTTTAACGCTACGCAAAATGCGCAACTTTTTACGCAACTTTCGTAATGGATAGGAAAACTCGCGTTTTTACGCAAAAATCGTATTGGATCCGAAAAATTCGTAAAGAATCCGAAAAAATCGCAAAACATACGAAAAAATCGCAAAGTACCGATCATTACGAAAAAAACGCAATCGGACTCCATTCGACCCGTTCGTGGGTAAGTAAATCAGCCCCCTAGTCTTGAATGATAACTTTGGGCATAAAACATACACCCTGCTATAGGGGTGAGTGTGATAGGCGATTACCTGTTATATCTTGCTCCTACAATTATCATATTGTTTGTCATTATTTCCAAGAATGCAGAAGCAATGGTCTTATATTCTCCTGTGAATTGTTATAGACGATTATCATCTTTTTGCTGGGAGCTGTGATTCCCAGTATTCCAACTGCCACAAAACAATATCATGAACTAATTTCAAGCAACATAAACATGTACATTTTAGAATGACCAATTCCATTATGTAGTAATCAAAGCACAATGTTTAATAAAAAGCTCCCTCCCCCTCCCTTATAGCAAGTTCTACATACATGTTTTGGACTGATAGCGTGAATTGCATTTCTGCATTTACACATTTTCAAAGTTTAGTGAAGAGCAGGAAACCCACTATAGGAATACTCATATAAATGTAGATAAAGTATGCTTTAGAGAATGTTTGCTGATAAGAGTGGAGCAACAGCTCAATCTAATAATAATAGCAGAGCCCTGATAAAGAGATCCTCGCTGGGTTTGCAAGAGGGCTTCTGCAGAAAGACTCCCTTCCAACCTTTATCTATGCAATTCTGCTTAAAGCAAGAATCCAGCTCTCTGAGTCGAACAGAAGCCACCCTGCAAATTCATAGCAGCTTAGTACAAGAAGTCAGCTTTATAAACATGCACCTAATCCCTTGGACAGGGACTCTCACTATTCTGTCTTGTAGCCCGCTAATCCCAAATGGAGAAAGATAACACGATAACATGTACCTTATAATTAGCATAATATCCGGGCCCCACACGCCATTTGAATGAACGGAGTGTATCAAAAATCTACAGCAACCTAAAGTAAGAATTTTACAAAGTCTTGGATATCATTGTATTCAGTTCAGTTCTCCCATTACTGCTATAGCAAAACAATTTTTCTTCTATATTAACCCCTGGGTTTGAGCTTGTACTATTTATGCTATTATTTATTCAAAATGAAGTCACACTAATTTATCACTTGCTGGATTGTTTTGGATTAATCACACTGTGCAACATATATGAATATGACAGACAAGCACACTTCCCAGTTATGGCTCCCAAAATGCCTTTCCTAGTAACTGGGTAGTCTGTAGTTTTTCCATCTGATTTACAACATTAGGATAGGGCTATGCATTAAGGTCAAAGGGCCTATCCCATTGGTTTTATATACTAAACAAAATATGAGGGCACATTCACTTACCCTGATGCAGTGAGCAAAGTGCAATTTGGTAAAAAATTGCCATCTTTATTTCCCCACAATGCACTGTTTTTTTCCTCAGAATTCATGCCTCATTGCATGCACAATGCAGCCATTGAATCAGATGCATTTGATTCTTGTGCACTGCATCTGGCACAATTGCATCCAGTTCACTGGAAATCAGATGCAGTTGCACCAAATATTTTTGCAGCCTTTCTGGCATCACTTCTGGTGTTTGCTTGTGTCAGTTCCAGTGTTTGGTGCATAAATGATGTCTGCGCCTGATTCTTTAGCAGCAAGTGCGCTGTGTATTGACGCAGGATGCTGAGGGAACCCTGGAGGTACCACCTGGTCAGGAGGTGATGATAGTTCCATGCATCAATAGATGCAGCAGCAATCAATTCAGAATGGTAGGTAGGAAGGACTGATCTCTGCTGAGCGCAACTATACTGAAGTATGCAGAGTGATACTTAATGCAAGTACCTTTAATGGAAGTGGTTTTAGATGCAACTCACGGTACAGAAGAACAGGAACAGCACCTCTTGTCTTTGTAGATTAAAATGCCTTTATTGCAAAGTTTTTTGGGGCAAACAACAACAGCAGCAACGTTTCAGGTCATATAAGACCTTTTATCAAGCTTAGATGCAACTCACTGCAGGGGATAGTTGCCCACTGCATTACAAAATTAATAAAACAACATTGTGGCCATGTTGAGTATTTATCCCAATAATTTTTATCCTTGTTCATATGATGTTTCTTGAGCACCCACACATTAAACACTGATTATACTATGTCTGTATGTATAATTCTAACTGTACTTATGGCTGAAAATACAGAAAATCCTATGCTAATTATTTTATAAAACCTATTATTAAAAGTGTTTCAACACCTTAACGACTCACAGAGACTGACCCCCAATTAGTAATTTCAGAAGCAATTACATTTACATGCATTCCAAGGGTCATTTGTTCAGGCTCATCTGTGTTCTGTTAAATATAATCTGGAATTTTCCAGTCTGTTCAGCACTTCTGTATCTCCTCTTTAAACTAAACACTTATACCTGAGATTATAAGCGCTACAGGACAGGGACCTCCTTCCTACTGTGTCTCTTATACTTATTTATTTTAGTATTTATGGTAACATTTGTCCTCCCTGTGTGTAATTTTGTATATTGTAAGATTGTACAGCCCTGCGTACCCTTGTAGTGCTTTATAAATAAAGTTATACATACATTCCTTCTTCTGGAATATTCCAGTCTGTTCAGTCCTTCTGTATCTCCTTTTTGATCTATACCCTTGTATAATCTTTTCTGTAACAGGTAACTTGTGTGCAACAAGTTCAAGCTGCTTTGGTTAGTTCCTAAAGACAATATTTATAGCCTCTATTCATTTCTCCATGAATATTGGCAAGCAACATTTTTTGCTAGATTTCACTACAAAAAAATGCCCATAGACTCCAATGTTGTCTAGTAAAAAAATGTCACCCATTGACTTAAATGTATTTTTCAGCTTTTTGCCATTCTGCAAAATTTTTATTGAAGCAAAACACAGTGACTCAGTCACTCCTAACTATCCCATGAATACTAATTGCCCCGTAAGTCTGGATCTTTAAGTACAACCATCACTTTTATGAGCTCAAGTTAGAAATTAATTCTAAAATAAATTCTAAAACAATATTTCAGCGTGAGCATCTAAGCAAAAGTTCAGTGGGTATTCTTGTAATTTTGTGTTGGATTAATATAGAGAATAAGTAAAGATATGGGGAATTTTTAGGCTTCATTAAGTTCTTCTGTTAATAATTCATGACAAACCCAAGCATCAGCACAGTAGGGGAGGTAATAAATGCAAAAGCTGGGGACTGTCTGCTTCAGCAGTAAAGATGACTAGTGTGTTGCGTTGCTTCATTTGATGCCATTTTTCATTCTTTTGGCTCCGCAGTGACCTCAGGTGTTCCCCAAGATATCCATCAAATTATACATGTGCCATATTAATGGGGATTCTGATCATTTGATGATGCCCCCAGGGGGATTGTCACTTAATATTTTATTGGACTGATAGACTGATAGGATTTTTTTATAAATGATCCTTCATAGCTGGGCTGCCACTTTCAAGGACTTTATCCCAAGACAAAATTTTAATTTCTATACGATTTTTAACATTTAAGTTTTTTCTTATTTGTAGAAGAGTTAAGTTTTGGGTAGTTGCTTTGGCCTTTTACTTGTGACATTGCTGCTATATTTGACAGGGAAATAATAGGAGTAATTTTTCTAATTTAGGTATAATTTGCACCATTGCAGTAACCCATAACAGATTTAATTGCTTTTTCTTCTGCTTTCCTGCCATGTTAGTACAGATGGGTATTGCCCTCCCAGACAAGGAGGTAAGACCTATCAAAAGTAATCATGACCTACAGCAGTGCTGTCCAACTGGCGGCCCGCGGGCCTGTCTGGCTGCTTTGATGTCTTACTCTTGTGTAGGCTTTAAATGGTATCAGTACTGAGATTAACTGGCCCCCTGCATGGTTCTCACCTCAGATTCAGGCTGTAATCCCCCTGTATTGTTTAAATATGTAATCCCCTGTGTTGTTCACACCTTTTAATCTCTGCATTGTTCACCCCCTGCAGTGTTCACACCTCAGGCTCAGGCTGTAATCACTCCCATTGTTCCCCTGTTCACACCTCAGGAGCAGTAGAAACCCACAAATAATCCCTGCACACTACAAAAAGAACATATACTGAGGTGGTACTTCAATTAAACAGTTTTTTAATATATAGTTATTGTGCAGACTGTTGGAGCAGTGCCAGCATTGTGTCACTGTAGGCTGCCTGTGTGTACCATACACACAGGCATCATAGGGCAAGCAGAGTATGGCACACACAGGCAGGGTAGGGAAGGCAGAGTATGGCACACACAGGCAGAGTATGGCACACACAGGCCAAGTATGGCACACACAGGCCAAGTATGGCACAAACCAGCCAAGAATGGCAAACACAGTGAAAGAATGGCACATGCAGGCAGGGTAGGGAAGGCAGAGTATGGCACACACAGGCAGGGTAGGGCAGGCAGAGTATGGCACACACAGGCCAAGTATGGCACAAACCAGCCAAGTATGGCACACAGGCAGGGTAGGGAAGGCAAAGTATGGCACACACAGGCAGGGTAGGGAAGGCAGAGTATGGCACACACACACAGGCAGGGTAGGGCAGGCAGAGTATGGCAGGCTTTTGCTGTACTAGAACCATTAATATGGGTATGGTCATGTGATAACATGGGTGTGGTTTCAAGTGGGTGCGGTTTCAAAAAGGGGAGTGGTTAAAACTGGCTTCCATTATCGGCCCTCCACCACGTAGGTCGGAAAAATTCCGGCCCTCGGTACAACAGAAGTTGGACAGCACTGACCTACAGTATAAGACCACCTGACTTCCTCCTCACCATTGTTATACTTATGACGTCTTCCAAAATGTCTTCCATTTTCAGCCTGGCTGTTATGCTGGCCTTGTTAGCCATGACCTTTTTAGTTTGTATTTTCCCACCCCTTATGGTTTTGGACACATAAGGGACACAGAGGAAAATGGAATTTACGACAAAAAGGTAAGTGAAATTTTACATTTAGCAAAAAGTTAATAGGATAAAAAGAAGACTGCCCATAAATTTCTTATGAAATTACTCCCTTACCTGTGTGGACTTTTGGACTACGTTTCATGTTTCTTTAAACATGTTTTTCAACCTTCAGATATGCCCCTCAGAGAAGAGTGCACAGGCCAGGTGTTAAGGCAAATATTTGTCCATAGCCAAATCCACTGTAGTAATTATCAAAACTGGACACTACACTGAATTGATTGTCAGTGGAAACAAAGGTAAACATTTCTTTGGACAAATAGTTGTATCTTATGCATTATCACATGGAACAAAACATATACTGTATAAAGGTATAAGTTGCTGTCAGAATTACTACTACTTCTTCGAGGGAAGCGATTGTGGGTATAGGGCCACATGTGATGCTACACTTGGCTGTCAATAGAACGTCACCCACTGTAATTCTTTTAGATCAATGATAATCAGTAATGCTGATAATGTGCTGAAAATGTGTAATTTGCCGAGCTAAAATTCTGCATTATACATTAGTTAAGGCTCAACTTAATTCATGAAAACATTCCCATTTCCATTAGAAAGGCTAAACATATTTAATTTAAAAGCAGCCAATAAGAAAACAGGTGAACAAAGTTCAAAGGTGGCTGGGAAATTATCATCAGTTGTCTCTGTATTATTACTTTTAGAAAAAAAAAAAAATATATATATATATATATATACAGTCCCAAAAATCGGCACTCACCCAAGCAGCAAATTTGAACCGGGTGCTAACCACAAATTAACAGTGCTTTCTGGAGGAGAATATATATATATATATATATTTCTCAATAAAGAGAAACAACCTGAATAATTGAAAACAACTTTATTAAAAAAGCAAAAGAAAGACACAGAAATAAAGCGTAGCCTACTGTGACTGGGAAGGGCTGATTTGCCTTGGGCTAGATAAAGCATCAAGAGATGAAGTTCTTCAATATTATTTCAGCCTCAGCTGGAAACTGCTTATAGGTTTCTTGGCAAGGTGCAATCTGCCCTATAGTTTTTGCCTTTTGTTTATTTCGCCAGTCTGTATGCAAAGTACAGCCTGTCTCCATTTTCATCCACCAGTATGCTTTAGATATAGTCACTGGTTAAGGATATACAGGTATGGGGCATGCTATCTAGATTGTTTGGGACCTGGGGTTTTCCCGATAAGGGGTCTTTCAAAATTTGGATCTCCATACCTGAAGTCTATTGCTGTTGACCAAGCCCCTCTGAAGATTTTTTTGTGCCTTGTTATGTCACTGCTTTGAACAATTTGAATTGGTCTGGGCATAAGGTCTGTTTTTCACTTCTGTTGTCAAATCTTGCCACGCTTCCGATTCTAAATAAAACAATGAAGTAGAAATGATTGCAAATGTTTAAAAAATCTAGAATTATCTGAATAATTTTTAACTGGCGATGAATGCAAAATGACAGGAAATCTGATTTACCTGCGATTGATTGTTATCAGCAATCCATCAAACTGGTGATTTTTATACCACAAAAGCAGTCCAGTCCACTCCAGTATACACCAGATGACCGATTTATACTTATTCCAGCTAAATTCCATATTAGTGCATAGGGGTCTTACAGTTTGCAGGAAAAGAAAAGTCCATATAAAAACTGTATAATGTAGAGCAACAGTGGAGTGGGGTTTGTAACCAGCCATTTCTAAAAGCAAAGACATGCCACATTCTGATAGGAATGGTGTTAGAGGTGAAAAATTCCCATTTAAGGGAATAAATATTTGAATTAACCCCTTTCCCCAAGACTCACTTCCTATTTACAGTCAATTTTAATTAGACCTAGTGAGTTAAACACTGGATTGTCTAAAACATAGAAATGCAAATGTTTCTTCTGTGATACCATACAAGAACCAATTCTTTAGAGCTATTTAGGGGCCGATTCATTAAAACACGAGTTCGAATCCCGACTGGGAAAAATTCGCATTGGATACGAAGATTTCTGAAGATCGCAAATATCACGAAAATGCTTACGAAAAATCGTATTAGTCACAATAATAATGTATTGGCGATCCGAAAGTCATTAAATTTTCATACCAAATGATTATAAACGGCAGAATTTTTGCGCAAGCGTACGAAAAAGTCGCGCAAGCACGAAAAAATCGGTGAAAATACACTCAGAGCTTTCGAATTCTCTTGTACAAGTGTGGTAATCAGATATATACTAGTGATATAACATTAGCAGTGGGCAAATGCAGTAAGTGTCACAGCTGTAGACAGTAGTGATGGGTAAATATTTTTGGCAGTTATGGATTTACTGCTAGTGATTCATTCTCTAGTTGAAACATTGCAATGCCAAGATTACTAAATATTGTTCTAAATACTGTGTTAGCTGCTATTGACAAATGTATAACCAGAGCAGTGCTTGCTAGACTTTTTCAGTTTAAGCTCCTTTTTAAAATTCAAAGGGAGGGTTTGCCACCTCCCCCCTACCCCCACTGACTGGATAAATCAGTGGCTTAAAATAAAGGCAAGGTGCCAGAATATTCAGGATTTAGATAAAAGTCTCCAGTGTCATTATTCCTATGAAAAAATATCCACAATCTTTTTTTTGAAGAAAAGATGGGCATATTGGATGTGGCCCACAGCCAACACTATGGGGCACATAGACTAATCCACGAACGTCCGAAAAGCGTCCGAGTGCGTTTTTTTGGTAATGATCGGTATTTTGCGATTTTTTCGTAAATTGACGCGACTTTTTCGTAGCCGTTACGACTTTTTTGTAGCCGTCGCGCCAAGTAAGAAATTTTTGGACTCATTCAAGCTTCAGTATCGTGACTTTCCTTGGGCCAGGTTGGAGCTGCAGAGTGCCATTGAGCCCTATGGAAGACTTTCCTTGGGCCGGGTTGAAGCTGCAGAGTGCCATTGAGCCCTATGGGAGACTTTCCTTGGGCCAGGTTGGAGCTGCAGAGTGCCATTGAGCCCTATGGGAGACTTTCCTTGGGCCGGGTTGGAGCTGCAGAGTGCCACTGAGCCCTATGGGAGACTTTCCTTGGGCTGGGTTGGAGCTGCAGAGTGCCATTGAGTCCTATGGGAGACTTTCCTTGGGCCAGGTTGGAGCTGCAGAGTGCCATTGAGTCCTATGGGAGACTTTCCTTGGGCCAGGTTGGAGCTGCAGAGTGCCATTGAGCCCTATGGGAGACTTTCCTTGGGCCGGGTTGGAGCTGCAGAGTGCCATTGAGCCCTATGGGAGACTTTCCTTGGGCCAGGTTGGAGCTGCAGAGTGCCATTGAGCCCTATGGGAGACTTTCCTTGGGCTGGGTTGGAGCTGCAGAGTGCCATTGAGCCCTATGGGAGACTTTCCTTGGGCCGGGTTGGAGCTGCAGAGTGCCATTGAGCCCTATGGGAGACTTTCCTTGGGCCAGGTTGGAGCTGCAGAGTGCCACTGAGCCCTATGGGAGACTTTCCTTGGGCCGGGTTGGAGCTGCAGAGTGCCACTGAGCCCTATGGGAGACTTTCCTTGGGCCGGGTTGGAGCTGCAGAGTGCTATTGAGCCCTATGGGAGACTTTCCTTGGGCCAGGTTGGAGCTGCAGAGTGCCATTGAGCCCTATGGGAGACTTTCCTTGGGCCAGGTTGGAGCTGCAGAGTGCTATTGAGCCCTATGGGAGACTTTCCTTGGGCCAGGTTGGAGCTGCAGAGTGCTATTGAGCCCTATGGGAGACTTTCCTTGGGCCGGGTTGGAGCTGCAGAGTGCCATTGAGCCCTATGGGAGACTTTCCTTGGGCCAGGTTGGAACTGCAGAGTGCCATTGAGTCCTATGGGAGGCTTCCAAAATCATGCAAAGTCTGAAAGGTTTGCCCGCCATTTACGAGCGCTCAATACGAAAAAGTCACGACAATTCTCGCAAGTCGCAACAGCTACGAAAAAGTCGCGACAATTTACGAAAAAGTCGTAACGGCGACGGAAAAATCGCAAAAAATATGAAAAAGTCGCAAAATGTTTGTTTCCAATCCGAATTTTTCCCATTCGGATTCGTGGATTAGTAAATGTGCCCCTAATACATGTGCCTGGAAGCACAGCAATTACATTTAAAAATGACTTCAAAACCATTAAAACTTGTTAAAACATGCATTGAAATGTTGGTTATCATTTTCTATTTTCTTGCACTCTTCTATACTGTTTCTGAACTAAGACAACAAGTTGAAGTTACAGACAGTAATCCCTTATAAGCGAAAGATGCTGAATAGAAACTTACTTTGCCTATGGCAGTCTCTGCACTACATTTAACCTTGTCTTCTACAAATAAAAAAAGACCAAAAGCAGTGGTTTAACAATAAGCAGACCCCACAGTCGCAGGGGGGCCCGGGGAACAGGGGGTCCCAGACGGCAGGGTGTACTGTACATCCTCTATTTTTACATGGCCCCCTTTCTTCTTGTCCACTCTCTTGAATCCCCCAACCTGCTTGCATATAAATCCTCACTCCCTGTCCAGTCCTAGGTAAGAGAGCGGGCAGGGAGCTATACACGAGCAGGCTGGGGGACGAGAGATAGTGGGTAGAGGGAAAGGCGCCAGGGGCTGGTAGAGTTTGCTACTCTATGTCGGCCACTAGAAGAATTTTTTGTGACACTGCCCAAAAAAACAGGGGTTCATTTCCAAACGCAAGTGCACAAAATTGCCTGCAGTGACAAATTATAGACACTTGCACCTATACACACTGCTTACAACTGCTTCACATGCAGGAACATTAGCCTGCTTTGGTTAAATGCCTGCACAAAGTGCAAAGTACCGGTTTCAAAGTACACATGGGAGACCGGAAAATAGCACCAGTCCTCAGGAGATGTTACTTAAAGTTCTACTGTACTTTCTCTTCACAATATTCATGGTAATTTCTCATTCCTGGTAATATCTTATTCTGTATAGCAGCTTCATAAATATTTAATGAATGCATCCACTTAGGTAACCTAGGCCTGGGGAACATTATCCATTTCATAGAAAACTCTAGCCCCAAAACACCCAGGCACATGAGAAATGTACATCTGAGGCTATCCTCACCAAAGCTTCTCTTTGGGGGGCATTTGCTAACGCTCGATTTTTTCGATTCGGGTTTCTTGATGTCAAAATACAATTTTATTGTGAAAAAAAAATTGCAATATATTTTGCTATTTATTATACGACAGAACACGACAAATCCAAAAGAAAACTTAATCAATCAAAAAACTTTTGACATAGATTGGCTATTTAATTACTGTCATGGATGGCACCCTGCTAGTGTGTGATGTATGTTAATTTGCTGCACCCTACTAGCATGGGTCCTAAGGGGACATTTACTACAGGTTGTATTTTTCCAGCAAAAATACCATTTTGTTGAGGAACAAAAAAAAAACAAATTTTTCACTGACTTTTTAACTGACAAAACTGATAAATCTGAAAGAAAAAAAAATATGCCATTTAAAAGCTGTTGAGATTATGTAGAAGACAGTGGCAGGTGTCCTTTTTAAAACTGGAAGATCCTTCTTTGCTGTATAGTGATGGGCAAAATGTTTTGGCAGGCATGGATTTGTGGCGAATTTCTGCGTTTCGCCATTACATAGTTACATTGCTACATAGGGTTGAAAAAAGACCAGAGTCCATCAAGTTCAACCCATCCATCTAAACCCAGCACACACAACCCACACCTACCAATCTATACACTCACATACATAAGCTATAAATACAACCACTAGTACTAACTGTAGATATTAGTATCACAATAGCCTTGGATATTCTGATTGTTCAAGAACTCATCCAGGCCCCTCTTAAAGGCATTAACAGAATCTGCCATTACCACATCACTAGGAAGGGCATTCCCCAACCTCACTGCCCTCACCGTGAAAAACCACCTACGCTGCTTCAAATGGAAGCTCTGTTCCTCTAATCTAAAGGGGTGACCTCTGGTGCGTTGATCGTTTTTATGGGAAAAAAGAACATCCCCCATCTGCCTATTATCCCCTCTAATGTACTTGTACAGAGTAATCATGTCCCCTCGCAAGCACCTCTTTTCCAGAGAAAACAACCCCAACCTCAACAGTCTAACCTTATAGCTTAAATCTTCCATCCCCTTAACCAGTTTAGTTGCACGTCTCTGCACTCTCTCCAGCTCATTAATATCCTTCTTAAGGACTGGAGCCCAAAACTGCACTGCATACTCAAGGTGAGGCCTTACCAGGGACCTATAAAGGGGTAAAATTATGTTTTCATCCCTTGAGTCAATGCCCTTTTTTATACAAGACAGCACTTTATTTGCTTTAGTAGCCACAGAATGACACTGCCTGGAATTAGACAACTTGTTATCTACAAAAACCCCTAGATCCTTCTCCATTAAGGAAACCCCCAACACACTACAATTTAGTAGATAGTTCCCGTTTATATTATTCCTACCAAAATGCATAACTTTGCACTTATCAACATTGAACCTCATTTTCCAGTTTGCTGCCCAGTTTTCCAATTTTGTCAAATCGCTCTGCAAAGCGGCAGCATCCTGCATGGAACTTATAGTTTTGCACAATTTATTGTCATCAGCAAAAATAGAAACAGTACTCTCTATGCCCACCTCCAGGTCATTAATGAACAAGTTAAAAAGCAAAGGACCAAGGACTGACCCCTGCGGTACTCCACTAACCACACTGATCCAATTAGAAAATGTTCCATTTACCACCACTCTTTGTAATCTATCCTTCAGCCAGTTATTTATCCAATTACAAATATTATGTTCTAGGCCAATATTCCTTAATTTGATCATTAACCTTCTGTGAGGTACTGTATCAAACGCTTTAGCAAAGTCCAAGTAGATGACATCAACTGCCATTCCAGCATCAAGGTTCCTGCTCACCGCCTCATAAAAGGCGACTAAATTAGTCTGGCAAGATCTGTTACGCATAAAACCATGCTGGCCATTGGCGGATTGTTTCGTGGAACGGATGAAAAAATTTGCTGCGGAATAATTCTCCGTGCGTCCAAACATTGGCGCCCGTGTCAAAAGAATAGTCACACGTCAAAAGAATAGCCGCATGACAAAAGAATAGCCGCAGGTGACAATTTTTTTGATGCTCAACATTTTCACCATTTCGCGAATCTTTTGAAAGATTTGCGAATTTTTCGGCGAAGCAAAACGGCACAGATTCACTCATCACCATTTTTGAGGTTATTTTGACGCTGTCATTTGTATGAAAATACAGAAACGTTTTTTTTAACCTGATTAAATGAAAACCATCATACTCTTTATCTAGTATAAATAAATCTAAAGCAACTGGACTTGTTAAGTAATCATTGAAGACGTTTCACTACTCATCCGAGCAGCTTCTTCAGTTCAACTGACTGGTATGGGAAGTCCTCAGCATATATACTCTTCCACTAATCCAATCACAATGGCACTTTGTAACTCTTCAGAACTCTTCACACATCCATTCATGGAACTCTGACAAGTAACACCTGCTTTGAAGAGTTGCATGATACTTTGGTAATCCCATCAAAGTAACTCCACAGCATTCACACCTCTGTGAGTTTCAGATGTCACCTTTCTGAAGAGTTACATAGTGCCATTGTGATTGGATTAGTGGAAGAGTATATATGCTGAGGACTTCCCATACCAGTCAGTTGAACTGAAGAAGCTGCTCGGATGAGTAGTGAAACGTCTTCAATGATTACTCATCCGAGCAGCTTCTTCAGTTCAACTGACTGGTATGGGAAATCCTCAGCATATATACTCTTCCACTAATCCAATCACAATGGCACTTTGTAACTCTTCAGAACTCTTCACACATCCATTCATGGAACTCTGACAAGTAACACCTGCTTTGAAGAGTTGCATGATACTTTGGTAATCCCATCAAAGTAACTCCACAGCATTCACACCTCTGTGAGTTTCAGATGTCACCTTTCTGAAGAGTTACATAGTGCCATTGTGATTGGATTAGTGGAAGAGTATATATGCTGAGAACTTCCCATACCAGTCAGTTGAACTGAAGAAGCTGCTCGGATGAGTAGTGAAACGTCTACAATGATTACCAAACAAGTCCAGTTGCTTTAAATTTATTTATACTAGATATACCATGACCTGGATGAATGAAAATCTTCATAGTCATATCTTCATACTCTTTCTTTTTCTTTAAAGGGGTAGTTAACCTTTAAATTAACTTTTGGTATGATGTAGACAATGATATTCTGAGCCAATTTGCAATTATTTTTTGTGGTTTTTAGGTAATTTAGCTTTTTGTTCAGCAGCTTCACAGCTTGGAATTTGAGCAGTTATTGGGTTGCTAGGGTCTTGTTTACCATAGCAACCAAGCAGCAGGTTGAATGAGAGACTGGAATATAAATAGGAGGGGGACTGAATAGAAAGATAAGTAATGAAAAGTAATCTCACATAGCAATAGTTTTTTTTGCTGCCGGGGTTAGTGACCCCCCATTTTAAAAGCTTGAAGATGTAGCAAATGAAGTCAAATAATTCAAAAACTATAAAAAATAAACAATGAAGACCAGTTACAAAGTGCTAGGAATAGGACATTCTAATTTAAAGGTGAACCACCCCTTTAAGGATACCTTGCTGAACTATAGCTCCCGCCAAACTTTTAGTATGCAGTAAGTTGCAGTAAACTAAATGATGTAATTCAGAAACAATGGGGCGTATGTATTGTAAGGTGCAAAATTTGCTACAGTTTTTATCACATATAGCAACTCATTAGAAGGTAACATTTCCTGATCATCTGTTTAAAGGCAAACATGGTATTGGTTGCTATGAAGTACTGTACCTGGTTACACATTGTGCCTTACATATGGGGGACTGTATAGTTAAGCAACACTTTTCCCATATCTTGCAGGAATGTAGTAAATATTATACTTGATCATTTTGAACTACACTTTTCTTGACACCCAAAAACTGATTAACATTTTCACATTCATTAATAGCAACAATCATTTTCATTTTTTTCATTGCTGGAACAGGTCTCTGAAGCCCTTGGCAAGAAGTAAAATATTCAGGATTAAAATAATACCCTTTGGAAACCAATTAGAAATATTCTTTAAGTGTTTTTTATTTACTCCCCCCCGCAGGTTCAAATGTTGCCCATGGAGAACAGTACATAATATTTCAAATGTATATATTATTGGCTGTGTGGAATCACTGCAAGACCAAAGTAAAAGGTATCAGGGCTAAAAACACAGCTATTATGTAAATATTTTGCATTCATTGATAACAGTGATAAAGGTCATGGCATTATTATAGCTTTTTATATTATCCCATTGATTTTTGACAGAAGCTTCAAATAGTACTGTGTTATGTTATGCTATGTCAGAGAATGCAGTTCTATATTTAATGTAATTTAAAAGTTCATTGATTTTGCTTCCTCTTCCTCAGCCAAGCTTTCTTATCTCTCTCACTCGTAGCTAAATTATATTCAGACCTCTCTAGGGAGCAGTTGTATCATTCTATCTCTGTAAATACCTTAGGCCCAGTCTGAGCAATCTCTTAGCAACAGCTAGTGGATCGCAAGGGGGACCGCAAAAGCCTTAAATCCAAATTACCTTGCGGTTGCTTCTTGGGGATGGGATTGCAACTCTGCTGATTACAGTTTAGGAAATCCGGGCAGTTTAGAAAGTAGCAGGTTTGCTGGTGGAAACTGATGATCTCCAGGGAGCAGAACAGAAAATGTAGACATTTAGATAAAGAGTCATTGATTCTGCCACACAGCTTTTTTAAACAAATGGCCAAAAATAACACAATAAAGTAGTAACACTTGGGACTGACAAGCCTACTATATAGCATGTTGAAAATTTATTGTACAAGGTACAGATTATAAAGTAAAGATAGGATTTCCACCTTGACCCTTTAAAACAGGAAACACATTAAATCCCCATCTTCCATTTAAGCTGTTGATGCATGCCAAGGACCGCACTGGCCTTTCTGGAATGCATCAGAGTTCAATGCATATTCTTCCAAAATCTCCTTTAAAACAGAACAGTTGAAAAAAAGAAGCTGTGCTAAAATCTCTGCAGCCAAGTATAACTAGGTAAATGAACGATGAAATTGTGGAAATTCAGCAATGAATAACAATTTCCACTGCAATTATTTTGCCAATGAAATAATTACTATGCTTACTTATCATAATGGTCCAAAAGCACATGATTGGCTAGCATACCCCAAGTCACGTGCAGGTATAGGCTCCAGCCATGACCTTTCCAAATCAGACTGAACGCTGTGTTTGTCTGCACTTTGCTTCCTCTTCTACCTCAATGGGTACTGACAGAGCTATTTCACAATAATGTAACCATGATGGACAGCTCTTGGCCATGTGGTGACAGATAAGCCGGCCTGAGTTTATACATTTCATTCCAGTGTAGTTAGGTAGTCAGTTCAGTAATGGGAAAAGGGTGATATATATCTAGGAAAGGTGCACTCTCTTCTACATGTCACAGTGCCAGCTAACCCTGCTGGATAAGGCAATGTAATTGTTTATATAGTGTCTTTTTATAGATCCGTCTATTCTCTGCATATAAGCCTTGCAGCTATTCTGTTTCATCGTATGGGCAAAGAAACAGTGCAAGCAAAACCAATTAAAGCACTATAATCTGTCTAATGAAAAGACAAAGGGAATATTTTGTTAATTGTGCAGTTCATTTCAGAACAATCCACACTCTGCAAGATTTGAAATAAGGTTAGCTTTAAAGCATGACTAAGGGTGAAAGTTTCTTGAGTTTTACCAGGCAGTAACTTTCTACATCATTATATTACATTCTATTACCAGTGGCATAACTAGCCATGCCAGTCCCAGGTGCAGGATGTACAGTTGTGCCCCTCGCCAGGCCCTCCCCCCTCTGGGAATCGCACACTGGCGCTCTCTCCGACACACGTGCTGAAAACATTCCCCTGCCCAGCTGTCCATGATATGCTTTATCGCTATTCCAACAGGCCCGAAGGGGGTGCGGGCCCTACCCCTAGTAACATAGTAACATAGTAAGTTGGGTTTAAAAATGACGTCCGTCCATCATGTTTAACCATAATGCCTATATATAACCTGCCTCACTTCTAGCTGATCCAGAGAATTCCTTCCTGACTCCAAGATGGCAATCATACCAGTCCCTGGATCAACTTGTACTGAGAGCTATCTCCCATAACCCTGTATTCCCCCACTTGTACTGAGAGCTATCTCCCATACCCCTGTATTCCCTCACTTGTACTGAGAGCTATCTCCCATAACCCTGTATTCCCTCACTTGTACTGAGAGCTGTCTCCCATAACCCTGTATTCCCTCACTTGTACTGAGAGCTATCTCCCCTACCCCTGTATTCCCTCACTTGTACTAAGAGCTATCTCCCATAACCCTGTATTCCCTCACTTGTACTAAGAGCTATCTCCCATACCCCTGTATTCCCTCACTTGTACTGAGAGCTATCTCCCATAACCCTGTATTCCCTCACTTGTACTAAGAGCTATCTCCCATAACCCTGTATTCCCTCACTTGTACTAAGAGCTATCTCCCATACCCCTGTATTCCCTCACTTGTACTGAGAGCTATCTCCCATACCCCTGTATTCCCTCACTTGTACTGAGAGCTATCTCCCATACCCCTGTATTCCCTCACTTGTACTGAGAGCTATCTCCCCTACCCCTGTATTCCCTCACTTGTACTGAGAGCTATCTCCCATACCCCTGTATTCCCTCACTTGTACTGAGAGCTATCTCCCATACCCCTGTATTCCCTCACTTGTACTGAGAGCTATCTCCCATACCCCTGTATTCCCTCACTTGTACTGAGAGCTATCCCCCCTACCCCTGTATTCCCTCACTTGTACTGAGAGCTATCTCCCATAACCCTGTATTCCCTCACTTGTACTGAGAGCTATCTCCCATACCCCTGTATTCCCTCACTTGTACTGAGAGCTATCTCCCATAACCCTGTATTCCCTTACTTGTACTGAGAGCTATCTCCCATACCCCTGTATTCCCTCACTTGTACTGAGAGCTATCTCCCCTACCCCTGTATTCCCTCACTTGTACTGAGAGCTATCTCCCATAACCCTGTATTCCCTCACTTGTACTGAGAGCTATCTCCCATACCCCTGTATTCCCTCACTTGTACTGAGAGCTGTCTCCCATAACCCTGTATTCCCTCACTTGTACTGAGAGCTATCTCCCATAACCCTGTATTCCCTCACTTGTACTGAGAGCTATCTCCCATACCCCTGTATTCCCTCACTTGTACTGAGAGCTATCTCCCCTACCCCTGTATTCCCTCACTTGTACTGAGAGCTATCTCCCATACCCCTGTATTCCCTCACTTGTACTGAGAGCTATCTCCCATACCCCTGTATTCCCTCACTTGTACTGAGAGCTATCCCCCATAACCCTGTATTCCCTCACTTGTACTGAAAGCTATCTCCCATAACCCTGTATTCCTTCACTTGTACTGAGAGCTATCCCCAAACCCCTGTATTCCCTCACTTGTACTGAGAGCTGTCTCCCATAACCCTGTATTCCCTCACTTGTACTGAGAGCTATCTCCCATAACCCTGTATTCCCTCACTTGTACTGAGAGCTATCTCCCATAACCCTGTATTCCCTCACTTGTACTGAGAGCTATCTCCCATAACCCTGTATTCTCTCACTTGTACTGAGAGCTATCTCCCATAACCCTGTATTCCCTCACTTGTACTGAGAGCTATCTCCCATAACCCTGTATTCCCTCACTTGTACTGAGAGCTATCTCCCATAACCCTGTATTCCCTCACTTGTACTGAGAGCTATCTCCCATAACCCTGTATTCCCTCACTTGTACTGAGAGCTATCTCCCCTACCCCTGTATTCCCTCACTTGTACTGAGAGCTATCTCCCATAACCCTGTATTCCCTCACTTGTACTGAGAGCTATCTCCCATACCCCTGTATTCCCTCACTTGTCTCAGAGCTATCTCCCATAACCCTGTATTTCCTCACTTGTACTGAGAGCTATCTCCCATACCCCTGTATTCCCTCACTTGTCTCAGAGCTATCTCCCCTACCCCTGTATTCCCTCACTTGTACTGAGAGCTATCTCCCATAACCCTGTATTCCCTCACTTGTACTGAGAGCTATCTCCCCTACCCCTGTATTCCCTCACTTGTACTGAGAGCTATCTCCCATAACCCTGTATTCCCTCACTTGTACTGAGAGCTATCCCCCATAACCCTGTATTCCCTCACTTGCTAAAAAACCATCCAGCCCCTTCTTAAAGCTATATAATGTATCAGCCAGTACAACTGATTCGGGGAGGGAATTCCACAACTTCACACCTCACAGTAAAAAATCCTTTCCGAATGTTTAAATGGAACCTCCCTTCTTCTAAACGGAGTGGGTGCCCTCGTGTCAGTTGGAAGGACCTACTAGCAGTCATTTGTGGGGAACAGTATGAAATGCTTTGGCAAAATCCAAATCCTGCCTAGAGTTAAATGCACCCCTGTATATTACGCATGAGTGCAAAGCACGGACGCTTGTGTTTTTAAAATCCACAGATGGCTAAAAATGTAGGGCTTATTTACTAAGACAAAAAGTTCCACCGGCACACCATTACCTCCTCCAATAATTTAACTCCGTGCACAGGCGAGAGAGTCGGCACTCTCACGACAATCCAGCAGAAAATTGACTGGCACAACGAGTGTGATGCATCATATTCATTGAGCCAGTCAGTTTTCTGCTGGGCTAATTTACTAACACAGGTTCTAAATTGCACAACTATAGTTGCCAAGAGCAAATGACCAGCAACTAGTTTAGAACAGTCTACTACAATTTACAGAATGAATAAAAGATATAGTTTGTTGCTCTAGACAACGGCACTGGAACAGTTAAGCACTAACTGTATGTTCTTAAAACAGCCCCCTTTTTTGTAGCTATAAAAAAATCTGCACTCCATAGTGTGGGATTTATACAGAGACCCCTCAGTGATTAAAAGAGAAGGAAAGGTAAAAACTAAGTAAGCTTTATCAGAAAGGTCTATGTAAATTCAGCCATAAGTACTCACAAAAACACTGCACTGACTTCTCTGTCAAAAGAAACACAGGATTTCTTGTCTCCCTTTATGTGAACATGTTCTTCGGTATCAGACGTCTCTTTTAGGGCTCCTTCAGGTTTGGGGCACGAGTCTAGTCAGTTCTCTCCTCTCTACCTCTCCCCCTCCCATAAGAATGCTTCCCCCACCCTTAGGAATGTGTTATCTGAGCTTCAAATGGCTATAACTGCAGCAGGAAGCTAAGAAGACCAAGCTAAAATGGCAGCTGCTATCAGAGGGAGATTCTAGGGTTCTTAACTCAGGTATAGTAAAGTTTTCTGTTGAATAAATATAGCGTTCTAGGTGGCACTAATGTGGCGAATCTATTGGCAGCAAAATACCAAAATGACTTTCCTTCTCCTTTAAAGTGCAAATGTCATGTTTTTCCCCCCCAAAACAGCGTTTTCACAAAATGCAAGCATCACATGCTTGGCCCAATTGTGCAGCACTTACTGCAGTTGCAGCTGATTCCCAAAATTTCCGCAAGTAAGAATCATCTGGCATCATTTCTGGGAATTTGGCATGTGATTGACATCTAAACTGGATTCTAATGGTGCAAGTGTACCGAGTGAAAGGAACCCTGGAGCTACCACCAGGTCAGAAGGTGGCGGTAGCTCCAGGATTTTCCTGTGTCTATAGGTGCAACAGCACTAGATTCAGAAAGGAAGGCAGGAAGGACTGAGTAGTGTTATATTTTGGGGGAAAACACTAACCATTTTGTTGCAATATGCTTGGTGGCTAACCCAGACCTGGCAAAGACACAGAAAAAAAATAATAATAAAATTATTTTTTGCTATGCCTTTAAGATTTAATAGTTTAATAGGCACAGAAACCTAGTTGAAGGGTAAAGCTAGCACCTCAGTTATTGTCAGGTGTGGGCCAATCAGGCTGGGCGCCCTAGGTAACCCAGATGGCAACCTCACCCCTGCGCCCTCCCCTAATGCACGCCAGTGAGCAGGCACAGAAGCACTCATGTGCCTTGATGTTGCACGGGGGGTGGTATGCCATGCGATGACAAGCAGCAGGTCATGGGAGTGCGGACCAGTGATAGGCAGGAAAGGTACCTGCCTGGCACCCCCCCCTTCTGCCTACCCCTAGTTCTGGTCCTGCACCAAAGGGCAACATATTTTAGTAGATTATTCTGTATTATGAACAGTGTTTACTATCACAGTGCCCTCACAATAGATAACCTGTGATTAATGTTGGCATCATGCCTTGGCGTTTTCTGCAAAATTCCTTGGGATTCATTGACCCTTTTAAAACAGAATCATTTATCATTTCATTTGGCTGAACTGACTGTCAGTGTGCAGCATTTATGTGTTCCACCAATAAATATGAAATAGTAGCAGAGGCTGATAGAGCTGGGCTATATTAAAGTTCAGAGTTATCCTGGGTGAGTGGCTGCCAACCCTCAGTGGGTGCTAAGGTGTTAAGGTTTGTTGTTTGAAACAATATAACCAAATAAAGTATGAGATTATTTCAATCTCTAGAAGAACTGTAAAGCAATGTTACACAAACTACATATGCTTTTTCAGCTGTGACACTCTGTACAGACAAAGACAGAGCTGCTAACTACATTAATGTTGCACACACACATAGTATTTAATTGTATGTATCATGTGAGCAGACTGATTGCTGCTTGCTGGATATTGGTTAATGATATGAAGGGACCCATAGGGTTAACAGTCCCTAAGGATATAAATCCCCTACAAGTGCTGTTACCCTAGTTGCTAGGCAGAAGCCTGTATCTCAAGTTATGATATTAACATATCTATGTTATTGGCCCATAGATGTTGTGATCACTTTCTGTCATGCCTATATAGTGATTGGTGTGAAGACATTAAAATAGGGCACCATTCTTCTTCTTTGACTTCCATCTCAACAAGGTGCAGTAAAGAGTTCTGGACGACCCTTCTAGAGAAAGTTGTGAAACAGGGACCTCAGACCCAGGAGCCCAGGCTTAGTCAGATTACAGGACTAGTTTTGTCAGAATATGTTATAGGAACGTAAGATAGTAAGGCATGGCTAGAAAGAGCATCTTTGTGCTCCACCTAAGTATTGCAGCTGAAGGTATCTCTCCCTTAGTCATAATGGGCATAAAGGGAACAGGACTATGGTACATATGGAATTGAGGCTTAGCATATTGCTCCATGAACAGTGTCTGCTGGATGTGATCCAGACTACTAACTGGTAGTCTTTATGGGGAGTTTTTACAGTTGCTCCTGGACTCTACCAAGGACATTTGCATCCAGGTCAACATTTGCCTTCCAAGCGTCTCCACATTTACTCTGTTTTACATGTGATTGTGGCTGACAGTAACAATAGTACCTCAACTGCTTTGTGAGTATTAACCCAGTGGTGCTTTGACAATAAAGCCTTTTTGTTTTGTTTGCAAGAATTTCTATTCTATCCTATTTTAATGTGTTCACAGCAGCAAAAAGGTATAGTTTCACAACACCATCTTCTCCTCTACTTGAGTGTTAAGATGTTCTACCATCACAAGCTGGAAAGGCACATTTATGCCAAGATAGGTTTACAGATATTTGGTAACAGTCCTGGGCCAAGCATCCTGGGTGCCCTAGGCAACCTGGCTGCCCCCTTGCCTCCTCCTCCTGGAGTGCATGCCCATGAGCACAAATGAACAGATGCACACCTGAGTGCAGACACCACACCAGGCAGTGGAGGTAAAATGAGTGGCAGGCAGTGGAGAAACAAGGTGGGTTGGAACTACCAAAATGCAGTCTCCAGAGTAAGGGCTGATGACAGAAGAGGTACATGCCCACTGTTGCACCCTATGCACATGCCTCTTCTGCCTACCCCTAGCGCCAGTCCTGTTTGGTAAGTTCAAGTAATGATTACTGCCAGGTAAGTCAAAAGGCTTGTGTTAAGATAGTTTTTGCCTTCTTACTGCAGTTTGTCAGTAGAGAAAACACTTACTGCATAGCAAAACAGAGCAGTAGACTGTATTTTGGTAGTTCCAACCCACAGTGGAATAACATTTACAAATGCCCTCTAGATGGTTTAGGGACATTTTATTTTGCTTAAATTATAAGGTTGCTATAAGATTATATTATCCACTGTATTTCTTTTACCTTTACATTATTTAATCTTTTTTTTAATTGCTTCTGTCCTGGTCAACCACCTCAAAGTATTTTTCTTTACTCTATATTGCATTGCCTCAGGTCTGGTCAGCAGGTGCAAACATTCCATAGGAATGGTTCTTATGTAATAAGAAGTCCTGCGGGTTAGACTGGCCCCAAGGAAATGTTCAGCTTCTTTTTTCTCTGAGGGACAAAACATAATGGCTAAATACCATAGCCCTCTGGCTATTCAGTACATAATAATAGCACTGCTTTCTATGCAATAAAATAAACAGAAAATACTGGAATCTAAAGAGCCCAAGGTTGCCATGCTCATGCTGACCTGCACCATTTATGACCCTGAGCACTTTATAAATAGGTGCTATATATAATAAAAAATACCCTTAAATATGTTTAAGAAAGGAAAGCCCTGGAGATATAAGCGTAGGGGCTGCATGACAAGGGATCCGAATAACCAGCAGCCACATTACACTGGTTTATGTTTAGAGATTGGCAGAACCAGGTGCAACTGTGATTAGGTGAGAAGGAAAGAGTTAAGGCAGGAGAAGGCTGGCCTGGGGAGGGGCGGAGAAAGAGAGGGATGTGATGTCAGAAAAGCACTCACTTCCTTATCTTCTGAGCAGGTAGAAACATCCCACCCACCCTCCCTCTTTTTGCATATTTTGAGAAATGTCAGGAGTTTCTCTTCTTTTGGTTTTCATATTATCTATTAATAACTGAATGTGGAATTTTACCTGAATGCATTTTTATATTGTGCTTTCTGTATCTTTATACAGTATAAACTTGAGAGTCAGCTTTGTGTTTAATTCATGTTAACAACGATTTCTTGATCCAGGGAATGTTTCCGATCGCCCAGGGGGTCAGGAAGGAATTTTTTCCCTCTTGAGGCATAATTGGCACTAGCTTCAGGTTGGGTTTTTTGCCTTCCTCTGGATCAAAATAGTGGATATATGATAATATATTTTAAGTTTTATTTGTCACAGCAGCGGTAGGACCTTGCCAGAGTACTGCACAGGTCATTTTAGCAGAGGGAGAAAGGAGGTTCTCTCCTGTGACTGCACGGTGGATTGATAGATACAGATGCTACTACTGCTTGTGCTAGGTGACAGCCTGCTTGGATTTCCTATCATCGAGACACTGCAGATCCAGGACCGGCAGCAGGGCTGCTGAACTTCTCTCATGGTTGGTAATGCAGCTCCTGCTGGTAGCAGAATTTGGGGCCATCCTCTCTGTAGGTAGAGGCAGTCTAATACTCATTCAAGTCTTCAGCGAGGAACGGCAGAGCATAGTAGCAACCTCTTATGGAATTATGGCTTTAGAATATTGCCTTGGGTTAGGCTGGCAAGGTCCTATTTATTTGATAAAATGTGAATAAATGCTGTGGCCATTTTCTCCACCTCTGTCTCCTGGTGTTTCATTGAGATATGTAACAAGGGGGTTCAGTGGGGTGCCTCAAGGCGAAGGGTCAATTGTGGAGTCCCCTTGTCATGTGTTTGACACCTTACCTTTCATTCCTATCAACTGTCTTGATTAATTTTAAAGTCATAATTTAAGTGGGAGAAGTTGGATACGCTACGTCTGGAAATCTTGCTATCATGATCAAGTCATCTTGGTCAGCACAAAAAAAGGGCTCCTAAAATGCCAGCTTCTCTGTTACTTGTGAAATGTGTTGGTGGGAAATGCTGTAAGATCTCTAGAGGCAGTGGGTCCCTATAGATGCTCCAGCTGATTAAGGAGGAGGGACATCAACAAAGCAGTTTTATTTTAAACTTTAAGATTTCTCCTTAAATACCCCTTGTAGAGTACTGATAACACAAATCTTTTGAATGGCACACATGACCTCCCAACTTCTTCCACTGAAATCGTGCCCTGAGCATGACTAGTAATTTAACTTTTAAATAAGGACAGTAACTGTGACTTGTCACCCATGTTAGTCCGGCCTCAAGGTGAAAGCCCAACTTATGTCCTCTGCACAGTACAATCTCCCTTACACTGTGTAGATCTGCAGGACACAAAGTCATGCTGCTTTCCATCTTTTCCACTTCACATTCAGTGGGTCATAATGTTGGAAGCCTGCCTGAGTGGTGTGAGGCAAATGTAAGGAAGTTGCTGTACCCACAGTAATTGTATCCATTCAATTTGCATTTGGAAGAACGGTCTGCTAGAAATGGGAAGAAAGTGATCATTCCTGTATTTAGAGAAGAGTTTATATATCGGCATCCCAGAGGAGGGTTTGCTGCTTCACTAGAATGTTTGTCAGCAGAATTGTACCTTCAATCTGCCTCGGGTTACTTGAGATACCACTGAGCTGTAATCAAATGCCTGCAAATACTGACGCCTCACAGTGTAAAGGGAGCCATATGAAAAGCAGCTTACTCAGCACACTACACAACTAGCTGTGGAACATAAGTTTTATAGTCACAATAAGAACAAAAATAGGTATTAACTCCAACATAGAAAATAATAGTATGAACTTGTACTTCATAGCTGTAGGACAACGTTTCCAGCAAGGGCTAAATGTATAGCTATAAAGGCCAAGTGTATAACTATAAGGGCCAAATATATAACTATAAGGGCCCAGTGTATAACTATAATGGCCAAGTGTATAGCTATAAAAGCAATGTGTATAACCATAATGTGCTGTAAAAAAGTGACATTAAACCTTTGAGCATCAGGGAAATAAATGAACACTCTATCTGTAGAGATACTACTACTTCATAAAGGATTGGTGTTATGCCTTTGGGAAAATACAGCAATAGTATATTATTGTGTGTTCACTAAGAAAGGAGATAAATATCACTGGTGATGTTGCCTGTAGTAACCGATTAGGTCTTTTCTTTGTTTCTAACTTGTAGGTGACTGTTCAAATCTTATTGCTGGTTGGTTGCTATGGGCAACATCACCGGAGATATTTACCTCCAGTCTTAGTAAACACGCACCTTTGTGATAAGGAAGCTAAGGGCTCATTTACCTATGTCACAGGCCTCTACCTCCCTGTGCCCATGCCAACACTTCCTAACCTGTTTCCTGTATGCTTGCCATATAAAGTGAGGTGCCACTCTTTTAAGGTGCAGCCAGCAAACTTAAATGTGGCAAGACTGCCCTCTGAGCTCTATGCCATGTCAGTTTTGCCCTGTGAGTGAACCCCCTAGCAAATATAAGCCCACCCCACACACACTCAAATTCTCTGGTTATACCAAGTCACTCATTTCATGGGTTAGGTTTGTGGCAGCTTAAAAAATGCAATGTTTACTTTGTCTGTATAATTGTTCTTATTGTCTCTTTTGTTAATTTCCTTTTAGTTATTATGTACTGAGTGCCACTATCATTTATATTGTGGCAGCTATAAATATTAGCTTTGCAAAGGGAAAGAAGCACACCAGTTGTGTCGGCAATGCCTTTAAATCATTTATTTGCAGAAATGAGCAAAACAGCACAAGCTTTCGGGGGTGACCCCTTCTTCAGGTGAAATACCAGGTGCTATAAATATTATTCAGTCATTTCCATACAGAGAATAAGCATGAGCATTCCTCTTACCTTCTTGGTTTCCACTTGTCTGTGCTGTAGGAGCCACATGAAGGCTGACAGGAATGAATAGCGTGCCCTTATTCTGCATATGTGGCCAGGAAAGGAGCGATAGATATATCAGGAAAAATGAACTTGTAGCTTGTTCTGTCACAGCCCTGCAGCAGCCGTATGCACATAATCCAAGTCTGGCTGTGGGGGAAGCATGAGAACATAGACAGGTGACAAAATATTTTCTCAGAAGAAAGTCAATTCTCTAACAGGGCAGTTTCTAGGTGTACTGGCATTGCCCGCGTCTCTAGCACAGACTCTCATCCAGAATATTCCAGTGAAAACAACTAATTCTTTATACAGTGGAAATCGTTCACTGCATACCGGGAATTTTAAACTGACATATCTCTTGTAACTAAGCTTCTACCATCTGTTCTCATGTTTAATTTCACCCTCAAGAAACCTTCTAAATCCCAGGAGTTGTTTTCTTATGTCTGCCTTTGTGATTTAATACAGCAAAACCCTAAATATTTCCTTTAACATCTGTAAAATCTGTAAAATTTAGAACCTAAAAATCTTGTGTATTTTCTGAAGTGTGCAATTAGTGTCACTCCTTAAGAAACTAGTATAAAGATTATGGTTTATGACCTGATATATAGGGTAGGTACCATGGGAGATCATCTGCATATTTTTGCAGGAGGGAAGACTCTTATCTGAGTAAATTATTCTATCTTTCCATTTTGCATTAGGGTGAGACTGTTTTAGGTAGTGAGTAGGCAAATAAGATATAGCTTGAATTATATGGCCTGTTTTCCTCACTGGTCAGCAGCCCTGACCAATCAATCAACGGAGGAAGTTATTTTAAAAGATAAAAAAGGAATGGTATATTTCCTTAGCATCTGTTGAGTTTTTAATAATTGTGGAACTTGAATTTCCAAGTGGTAAATGTCACAAAACACCCTATAATTTTGCTATTTGCTTACAGGTTAAGTGTGTATACAGTATATATTTACAGATATATATATATTAACACTGGCCCATGGGAAAATTAGCCTTGAGAGATCTGTGCATAATACAGCTTGACTGTATTATCTCTGATATTATCTATCTCTGATATTAAGGTTGGCCTGTGACCAGAGGCATCGTAATAGATATTACACACATGTATTAATGTATGTATGTATGTATGTATGCATACATACAGCCTCTTAAGCTATTTATGTTGTTTAAAAATAAGTAACATTCTACATTTGCCCTTGTGCACTGCCCAGGCTTAATTTAATATAACACTGAATCTTAAACTAATATTCAAAGAATAAATACCAATAAAGCAATATTCCTTTCCTACCAAAACAAAGCCAAACATGCCATAGATTGTGTTTTATAGCTTAGTATTAGCTTCTGTTTTAATTATCACTACTAACAGGCAATGACGTTGTGGGTAATTTGAACACATGGAGCTATTGTTATAGATGTTGGGGTTTGTACACAGCACTCAATTTGACCCATAATTATATGTGATGCACAGGATGTATGCGGTTGCTCTATGAATTTTCATCCTGAGCCATCCCCATGGCAGCTTTGCCCTTACATGCTTAACAGAGTATCATCTAAATGACAATGGCAATGGCAAAGATGGTTATTTATATTAAATAGAGGGAATGGGCATGATCCCACAGTAAATCATGTGCAAATGGATAGTTTTAGTTTCCTAAAATGTATGTATATTTTCCATGACTGTAAAAAGATAGATTTTCAGTAATATTATTTCATGAATGGGGTGGCCAGAACATGGGGACGGATGGTATGTTTTTATGTGACAAAATCACAAGTATAAAGTCTACCTTGATAAGTCATATTAGGTTGATAAGGAGTATGTGCTAGCTATAAAAGAAGCTTGAAATCCAACTACACACATTTCAAGACTCGTACTACAAGTGGTTATGAAGGCAATGAGTGGCTGTGCCTCGTAGGTACTTAGCATTAATGTACTGTATTGTTTGTGTTGTTTCTTTATATACTATAGCAATGTGTTTTTTTATTACAAGAATTGCCTACAATGTTTGCAACTCAACACATTCTAGAACAACTTTTGTGTATAATTTCAAAGCATTCCTTGAGATCCCTTGAATTGGAACAACTTACTTTATAAGCACAAATGTCATGAATGGATATGAGAGGTCCTTGTGCAAACATGTTCAAGCATAATGACCTGGCAGCCGTACCACCTTTGTACCTCAACAGTACTGTGTGCTTGTGTTCAGGGAGTTCACAGTCATGTTTTGAGTAACCCTTTTCCTTGGCACTGAACTTTTTAATTAAAAAAATAATAAATTGTATAAAACCATTGTCTTTGAAACATGGTTATTTGTTTTACTAAAAATAGAGTAGATAGAGTAAGAAAGAAAGAGTGACTCCATGAAATCCTTCTAACTGTGAAGTCGCCCCCCCTTGTACCCCCTACCGGCTGTGGTTAGGGAAGGTTGATCCAGACACTCAGAGAAATGTTGCCTGATTAGGTATAGGGGTTTGTGGTCTATACTGAACCCCGCAATGTGGGATTACACATTCACGCTATAGCACCTACATTGGTACATTGAAATATAAGGATGTTTGTAGGTTTTGCATCTGTTAAAGACATTCTATCCACATCTGAAAGTTTCTAAAAATATATGAACTATTGTGGGGAATTAAAACTGACCTCTGGCTAACAACTTTGACTTGGGTGACCTATACATTAGTCACAAAGACACATCAGCCCATGGCCTCTCAGGCAGGAGTTACAGATACAGTAATATAATGTTATATCAACCTTGCAGCTATAGTTCCAAAAATATATTTTATAGCAAGTAGTTTGGCCTCTAAGAGTTTCTCTTTAAATCTCATACTAACTGGCCTAAAAGTGGGACCCCCTAGTCACTGCTCCCGGGTTGTATCAGGTCATAAACTGCATAGTTGCTGTTTAGTGGGGGAAGGAGGTGAAATAAAAATGAGTAAGGTCATTAGTGATATTTGAGGGTATTGTCTAAATTGTTTTAATGTTTAATAACCCATTCTATCCATTCTAAGCCATATATCTGTCAGATGTCAGACATACAGCTTATTCTAGGAAGCAACAACCTTTAAACTTTTCTGCTTAGAACCTTATGAAGTAAACATCTCCCAAGATTTTACTCAAAGTGGCGCAATAAGAAAAAGCTTCCTATAGAATATACTCCACTGAAGGTGTCTATCTGACTTGTCTGCATAAAATACACGTTACAGCAAGGCCTTACTTGGTCCTCCACATTCATCTGCAGTGTATGGGTCCAACTTGCAGTCTACTAGCAGAACATTCATGGTATATATCATTAACCCCCACCCAGTGGCTTGCTCCAAGTGGCCTCAAAGTAGGTGCCCATTTTTAAATCTCTGTTTTGGGGGCAAGTTTTGGAAGCACAGAGATACAGTTTTACCCCAAGTAGAGCCTCCTGCAGGCTAGCAGTCCACATGGGGATACCAAATAGCCAATCACAGTCCTTATTTGGCATTTTACATATAGCTTATGAGTAAAAAAAATTTCCCTAATATATATTATACAGACAACAAGGTAATTAAATCTATGTTTGCTATATCCATTGTTCATATTAGTAATCTTCCAGGATTGTGTGGCAAGGAATGAGGACAAATACTCCTACAATCACCTTCACAGTATTTTCATTAGCAAAGTCAGACCAGTAGTTAAGCTCCACGCTTACAGAACACAGCTTGCTGGTGAGTAGTCATTTATAATATTGCAAAATATGATACAAACAAAACCATATGGAAGCTCAAAAATACAGACTCTCTGCTTTCTTCCAAGTAAAGGATTCAGAAAATGTATTTGCTATTTAATAGTGGTTTGCTCATTTAGTGCGCAGATGATGCAGTGCTTCCATTAAATGAATCAGGAAGGGTTTCTATATGCTTACCTGATTTCATTTAATCTAGTAGCAATGTAAGCTGCAGGGGAGGAGATGCAGATTCTAAAATAACTTGTGCTGCTGTAATAGAATAAAACACTTAATTGAAACTATAATTGGTTATGTAATAAGACAAGAACTTGACTAAGTAAAGTGTTCTTTGTAATTTGCTATGTTTATCGGTTTCTACTATGAAATTTAAAGGTAAGTGAGATGCTTATAAACAGTAAAGTTGTAAGGAGCATTGCTGTTAGCTAAATTCCACAAGGGTGATATCTGCTCATTGATAATAAGTGCCCCATGGCTGTTTTAAAGGCAAGAAACAGGACTGCAATCCAAGTTCCATGTGAATCATTATTTTAAAAGTCAGCTAAAATCACTGTTGACCAAAGAGTTAAAAGTGATAGAATTGCCATGTTAGGATTTATAGTATTAGTTCCCAGACAAATTAGGATCCAATCTGTTTAATACTGGTGGAACTATAGCCACTCTACTGTTGCAACCTCTAGTCTTTAAGGTACCAGCCTGGTGACAATTGAAGCTGCAGTAGCTAGATGCAGGGTTAGGGTTAGACACAGAAGGAAAATGGAACATCTTTAAAACATTACTTTGCAGGTATACACAACAGTATATTCCCCTTGTAAGCAAGGAGAGGCATCGCAAAGCAAAACCTTTATGGCTGAATAAAAGAGTTAGTGTCAAGGTTGGTAAGAAAAAACGTGCTTTTTAAGCATTCAAGTTAGCTGGGACAGCAGAAACTTTCATCAGGTACAAGGAAGCAAATATAGCATGCAAAAAAGCTATCAGGCAAGCTAAAATAGAGATGGAAAGGGATATTGCAGCTAGGAGTAAAAAGAATCCGAAATTATTTTTTAATTATGTGAATAGTAAAAAAATGAAGCAAGAAAGGGGTGGGAACCTTATTATCACGGGGGGTAAGCTGGTTGATGAGAACAGGGAAAAAGCAGAAATTTTGAACATCTGATGAGCCAGCTAATGAAGACTACTATGTAGAGACCTACATTGTTCAGTTATAGTTTTTATAGCAATTTTCCATAATCATATGTATCCTCAGTCCCTCTCCATTATAAACACTTACAGGATTCATTTATTAAAACATAAACAGAGATTCTTACTAACTGATTGTGTTTCTTTTCCCTGTGACATCAATAGTCATCATATTTATAATATATATTTCTAGCAAAGTTATCAATCCTATTTATATTTAGCTGTCACAATATATTTTACAGTTACCTCCTTGGAGCATACTGGCATTTTAGCAATGAGCGATAACTGAGCTGCACTGACTCCAATGAAATAGTTAAAGGGGTTGTAAACACAAACATACAAATACTCCTTTAACAATGATTGTAAAACTAGTTTTTATTTGGATCATCCTTTGTAATCAGTGCTCTTGATGGTGGATGCCCTTAATTAAGCTCTTGATAACATAGAGTATTTCATTAGCTTTGCAAGTCCAGTGAATCACTAACTTCACTACACAACTCCGAGTGAAACAATGTAGAACTGCATTAAATAGAAATACAATTGTAAAGCAGTGTGCAACAGCAAAACGTAATTTAATTTCCATAAATGCATTATGCTTGTTGCATTACTATTTTTTTAGATACATTTCTCTTTCCTTGTGGGGCTGATCTGCCCTCAAATATTGTATCAATAAAAAAAGAAGTGAAAGAGTGTGTCTGATATTTTGATAACAATTTATAACACATCCCATGCACTAATGTACTGGGCAGTACCAATTTTAGACTCTAAAGATGAAACCAGTATGTACCTAATGGTAAAATCCCTCAAAAAATTATTAATGCATGGGATTTATGAATTGTTATTAAATATCAGGTATGTGGAAGGGAAAGATATGCTATTCAACAGAATAATACAGCGGAGAGGTAGTGTAGATAACAGATACAGTTATAATGCACAATCCAAATGGTACATGATATAATATCAAATTTCTAGGGAAAGGTTTTACATAATGGGAATTGGAGTGATTTCAAAGGGAGCAATAAATATCAAATATGTAAACACAAAATCAGCTAGTCAAACAATGACTCTGTAATGAACCCTGTAACAAATCCACACACAGGACTCAGTTACTATTAGTATTCACACCAGTAGCATTACAGCTAGTTCAGGAACATGAATGATAAAGTAGGCTTGCAGATGTATATAAAAAGTGCAAATAAAGCCAAATGACTAACAAGACATGAAGTTCAATACTAAGGTAAAAAGAACAATAGCTTTCTAACTAACAACAATTTAGACTAGGAAGGAATGACCAAAAAGAGGGAATGGTGCACTAAAAATGGTTAAAAGGACTCAAATGTTATATGAGTGTGACAGTTTCTGGCAGTGATTGGGGTCCTCCCCCCTTCTGCCTCATATGATCAGTTAGATAATTGTAGGTAGTGGCAAAATAATCAGAAAACACAAACTGCAGTATGTATAGCACGCCTCAAAACATTTATAAAACCAGAAAGATGGACATGTTTAATTGACATGTTGCATATTAAGTAAAGTGGTCTAAGTCACACTAAAACTTCTTGTGCATTAAAAAAAGGGGTCAATATTTAGTTAGTATTACAATGTATGATGTACAATATTCTAGACAAAAGGTAAGCATATGTATTACTACATCATTTATGTGCTATTATAAGCAATATAGCAGAAATGGTCCTTTATGCTGGAAACATGTTGTGGTGATTAAACATTTGTTTGCAGCAAAGTACTGTGGGGGGTTGTGCTCATTCCACTCCAGTAAAGATTCTACAGTTGTATAAGTGTTCTTAGTAGCGGAACACATTGGATAGAATATGTGGATAGAATTCTGTGTTGCAGGGGAAGTCTTAGGGGTATATTTATCATGCTGTGTAAAAAGTGGATGTTGTTTATAGTAGCCAATCAGATGCTTTAGATGATTTTCTAACTCTTGAAATCTAATTGTTGATTGGTTGCCCTGGGTAACATCATTGGTGATGCTTCACTCCACTTTTTACACAGGATGATAAATATACCCCCTTTTGTGTAAGTGTCTGGATTGAAAGTGAATATGGAGTGGTATCTAATACAACCACACAAAACCTGAAATGGGGCCACATGGAGTGTATCTGACTGATAAGAATGGCACAGGGTAACTTAAGTCTAACACAGTCCATTTAAGGCAGGGGTACACGGGGAGATTAGTCGCCCCACGACAAATCTTCATTGTCGCAGGTGACTAATCTCCCTGCAATGCCATCCCACTGGCTAGAATGTATCGCCGGTGGGACGCCATACGCGTCACTGTGATGTCCCGCAGTCACCCGAAGTTGCCTTGAGAGGAAACTTCAGGCGACTGCGGGACATCGCAGAGACGCGTATATTGTTCCAATACAATCTAAAGACAAAGCTCAGTTCTTTTGCAGGAACTTCCCAAGAACTGGCATTTCAGCAAGAATAGGTAGCTACTCCTCTGTACAGTAGGATGTATACACAAAATACCTGTCCCTCTGAAATCCTCATGCATGTTGTCATTCTTGTAATTCTGCCATTATCTATCCCATCACAGATTACTCACTGGGCCTCTCAAAAGGTTTATATAACTCAATGAGCCTCTTCGTTCCGTGACTCTTAAGAGCAGCTTCAGTAACCTCCGTGGAATCTTGCAGCTTGGCAGGGAGTAGACCCATCCCCTATATGTAATTTGAGCTCCAGGTTAAGCTCAGCCAAGACATATATCTACCTGTATGGTAGTTCTCCTTCCTGGGGCCCTGTTTATAGATCCTAGTGCAACAAAATTTAATCAAGGTATCAAATCCAGGCTCCCACCATTCCATGGTCAGTCATTCCTCCTGTTCCAATGACATGCACATATGATGTAACTAGTAGGGTTAGGTAGCCTAGGAATACTCCTGAAAATCTGCTTTAAGTACCACCTGACCCTACTTCAATCCAGTATACAATAGTAGTAAATGTACTATTCAGGTAATAATGGACTTGATAAAAAATAATTGCGTAATTTTCCTTCAAGGCATAATATTAATAACAAAAAGAATATACGGACACAGACTTAGTAAAATATATACTGTATATATATGGAGATATCATTCTTTATTTAATATAATTATGTATATGTAATAACACTAAATAAAATATATCATTGTAGTTGTAGTTATTGTAGTTATAATTTATACCAAAGACTGCGTACACAGAAACAATTTCAGCAATTTAATTTGTGAAATGGCAATTAAGTTTATTGAGTTGATGAGATTCAATTTGAGGAGATAAAAACTTTTACCCTAATTCATATCCAGTTTTTCTCATAGACTGCAATAGAGTTTTTTATGGGATAAACAGTGAGATAAGTTTTTCTCATTGAATTGCATTTGGCTCTATGGAATAGCCTGGAAACTAATTTGGAGATTATGGCTCGTCAAATTGATTCTGACCCATTGTTAGCCACTTGGAGGCTTATTTATTAAAATTTGGATTTGTGCATGTAAGAGTTTTTTTCACAAACTCGTATGTTTGCTTATTTTAAAAAAAAATATTTGACTTGTAAATTTTAATGGGTCCAAAATGTCCTTAAATTTTTTGCAAAATGAATAATAAACATCTGAGTTGTGGAAGCCCTAATTGTAATTCTTAAATTCTTAAATTGCAGCAAAAATTTGAATTTTGATAAATCACCTCCATAGTGTATGTCCTGTTTTAAAGGAGCAAGGCATCTTGTTGCATTACCCTGATGAGACCTCTTATGGCCAATATCAATCTGAATTACAGTGTAGATAACATGGATATAAATTATGGGTTTACCAGCTCAGCTGCAAAATTTTAATTGTAGAAAGACAGAATCCAATGAAAGAAGATTAATTAAACTGTATACAAGAAAAAAAGTAAAAAAAACTCAGGAGAAAAATTCAGGAGGATTTGAGTGTAAATGTAGCAGCCAATGAGCAAAACACAACAGAGATTTTGTACAGCTGGTCCCATTTAAAAATCTGTCCAAACAAATCAGGTGGAAGATACATAGTTCCAGCATAAAGAGCTACTTCCATGCAAGAACACATATATCAAATACAAAGATGATTGTATGACAGAGGCAAATACCAGAGCTACTAGCAGGAGGCAGCCAGGATCATAGAGGCCCACCCTGTATCTGAAAAATGTCTAAATATGGGCATTCTCAGCTGTGATAACGTATCACTACATATCTATGGCAAGCCTGTACTTACTAAGCACTTCTTTCTGTTAGTATACTACTTGCAGCAGAACATGCTTTGGCCCAAGTGAAATGAAAAGGAACACCTAAATATAATATTAGCATGGTCTATACTTCTTATCTTCAAAGACCTAGTAAGGGTATACATAGCCTGAACTATTTAAAATTCTAATTGCCTTATACTATAAACACTGAATCTCATCTGTCACTTAGCTACCCTCTATGAACGAAACATCCTGGAAGGGTTTAATAGTCCTTAACAAACATAAAATAAAATCTTTCAGCCTCTCTCGGTCACCCTGCAAACAGCAGACCCAGACCTTAATTTACTAAACAATCAAAAGCAAAATATAATCAGACTTTCAGATCTGCCCATCATAAAGGCATGGCAATTACCCCTTTTTATGCTATAGTTTTTTTTTGTCAATTTCTCTGATTCACCAGGTGCTTAATGAATTTTTAACCATGACTGCCTAATAATGTATAACTATGTAGCAGGTGTAACCATACAATCCAGTCATTAATTACAAACCATTAATAACTGCTAATAATATTCCAGGTGAGTATTTTGATTGTTTAAACACTGGAACACAACTACAGGTATATAAATATTTTACATACAATAGGCCTTCTTAGAGTGTGGAAATTTGTGTTCCATTAAATTACATTGAACAAGCATAAACATTTAGTACACAATCATGAGATTACGATGTATTAGATTTCTTTGCAGACAGAGTCCTACTGAGTCTGTAGAGCAAATGAAGCCTTAAATAACTACCTTGTGAAAATGAATTACAATGCTTGATTCCTGTCAACACACATGCAAAATAAGACTCCCAGCAAAGCCGTTATAGACCCATTGTGGTGACAGCATCTATTACTCGCACACCCACGTGTGTGTGTGTTGTAACAAACTTTGTAGTAAGCTACAACCAACCTATGGTCAATAGAGCATTAGAACATACACAGGGTTAGATCATCCTGTTGACAATAAGAAGAACTGAATGCTTGGAATTCAAATATCAACCAACTGCAATAGGAACAGAAATGCATTACATATTTGTTGATGTTCTTCAAGAATATTCCCATAAGGGCAGGTAAACTGGAAATTAACCAGGGTTAATAGACAATATTATTGTTCATTTCCTTACTTGGACCAATATAATAACAATAATAAGAATAAGAAGGCACTTTAACTTATCAATTACCAGGCAACCAGAATACCGTGAATAGTTTCCAGGATTGCACAAGTGAGAAAGGAAATGCAATAGAAACAGGATTATTGGGGTATTTTGATAATTCTTGGATCTGTATAGTAGGCCATTCTATGTAGGACCCCCTGGTTTCAACTCCTCATCTCTTATTTGGAAAATAGGGTATTAGCAGATTTTATTGTTCTATTAGATAATTCCCTTTGTTCTTTTAGGTAAATCTACATTTCTTCCCCAAAACTCACACACAATCTGGTTCTCCCAGACGCATTCATTCTAAATATGAAATACTCAACATATTACATGTTTAGTAGCATAGTAATACTCCCCTATCTACCTCAAATGTATTTACTTATCCCATAAGGGGTATCTTTGAAGCTGACATAGAAATGCTGTGTTACACTAGAACTACTGATTTAAAAGAAAACATGTGGTTTTAAATATAATATACAGAGATGCTTAATACACAGTGCAACAGCCAGATGGAAACTAAAATAATCCTTAGTCAGCTAAGGGTCTATGAGAAGGCCAAAATGTAATTTATGAATAATTAAAAGGCAACTAAATCCCATGAAGGATAATTCTAGGAATGAGGCTTGTTATGCATAAGACTGCTAGAGGCACCTGAGGCCACTGACAGTTAAGCTCCGTGCCTTCAGATTAGTCCACAGATGGTACTTATCCTTAGTGAATCACTGTCCATCATCCTGCTGGTCACAAACAAATACATCACGCTGATCAGCACTCAAGAAGGTACAGTGAGCATGTCTGGTTGACTCCTGTGGTTGGAAATATGGTTGGACAGGCTTTTAGTATGAAAAGTAGATATGTTACACTGTGGTGAAATAAACCAAGGCGCAGACTTTATTACAGCACCTTTCACAGGGATGTTAAGGTACACACCTTAGCACTAAAAGCCTGACTCCTCAATACACATGAAACACTATTAAACTCTTCTACATACTTCCATCTTCACACCATTCTCACAATGTCTCCAGTGTAAGCTGTAGTGTGTAAATACACTAGCAAAGTACCATTTGCCATTGAGGGGGCCTCATAACCACTTCCCATTTCCCTTGCTCTTCTGTCATGTACAGCAGTACACTGCACAAACTTCATCCGGACCGCCTTACTGCAGTACCTGTAGGTCTTTACCAACCTACAACTGAACCCTTCAGTCTATTACTGGTGTACATAACTTGGCTCCTGCACTTTCTTAGGCACCTTTAAAGGATTTCCCTAAATGGCCAACCCTAAGGTTTGGGACGACCTGTTGACTGAACTAAATATTATCTATTTACATTTTAAATAAATCTAAATTTCACCTCCTTACAAACTATTCCTTTCTTTTTCTTTCCTGAACTCAAATTACTATGGTTCTGGATTAAAACAAATCATAGATAAGAAAAATGCTACACTATGGGGCACATTTACTAATCCACGAATCCGAATCCCAAATGGGAAAAAATTGGATTGGAAACGAAAATTTTGCGGCTTTTTTGTCGCCGCAAACGTCACGGCGACGAAAAAATCGCGGGACATACAAAAAAGTCATGATGGCAACGAAAAAGTCGCAAAAATACGGATCATTATGAAAAAAAACCACGTTCGGACGCTTTCGGTCCGTTCATGGATTAGTAAATGTGCCCCTATGACTTCTGGGTAGAATTTTTCCTGGCTTACATTTATTGCATGTACTTCCAGACAAACAATAGCAGACCCTAGCCTTACAAGAATCTAAACTGATTTTAAAGGAGCTATTGATTTTGATTTTAGATAAATACTTATGCTGTGTAATATATATAATGTAAAAATAAAGATAGTAGCCTTTCCACAGGTTAATGAAGGCAGATGTGGAGATATTTATAATGCTCTTTTATGTTGTCTCTTTGTGCAACTCTATTGCACACGGTGATAAAAAAAACTTTCAGACTGATAGTGAAGAATAACATCTGCCCAACCAAAAGGAGTTCAAGCATTCAGGCAGAAGTCTATGTCAGCACTGCATAACAGAAGTGCCGCCTTTGTGTGTGAATATCTGCTTTACCTCATAAACTGCTAATCCTTTAATTTACTTTAGCAACCGAAATTCATTTTCATTTAATGACCCTAATAATGAACATGTCTGCAAGCCTTAATTCTAATTTATGTAAAGGGTTTTGATTTGATGATCGCATACTTAATACACAATGCTGTGAAAGCGCTCAGATAAAGCTTTCTTAGAGATCATTAGTCAGCAGAGAGCAGTAATTACAAATACCTACTCTAATATATTTGAACACTGAAACGTGTTTTTCATTTTAATAAGAAATGCATTTAATAATAAATTAATTTGATAATAAATAGGAGCATTTTTACAAAGCAGCATGCCTTTACAGTACAGAAGGCACAGGATATCTTAAAGCAAGCTTCTTTTTAGCAACATCTGGCTCGAAATGACATTTTTGCATGCAAAGTTGAATCATTTGACTGTCACGCTGGGGAAGCTTCTCCTATTTGACATTAAAGTCTATTTCTGCAAAAGCACACCATTCACTGTGTACTGCCAGGGAGCAGACTGATGACTTGGCTCTGTATGTTTTATGTACCATTTTATGCAATTATCCTCTGGACTGTTTGCCATATACAGTGACACAACCTGCTTTAGATTTACAATACTAGATTGTCAGCTCTCAGACACCACATCTGATGTTTTGAAATCAACTGAGCACTTAAGTGTTAATATGTTAATTCTCACTGTCTAATTCATTATAACTGCACCCAGAGCCTGGACTAAGATTCAAAATAGGCCCTGGCATTTCAAGTAAACAGCCCCCCACCAGCCCAATAAATAGTGACTGCCTATGGCATCTTACAGCAGCCCCTTTGGCATTTGCCAGAATCCAGATTGCCAGCCTGGGTCTTTCTGCACCTCTGTTTGTGTCAATGCCTTGTAAAGCACTGTGTACATTGTAGTGCATTATAAAGAAATGCGTACAAAAAAGACCCCTTGAATGAGGGGATTAGTTAAAGGCTCCATAAGCTCTGGTGAATAATTTTGCAATAAGATAGTTATGTCCCCAGTGACCAAGCAACAACAATGATCATTAACGAATGTTACCTTTAGTTAAGGCAGGTGATAGAAACATCCCCCATCTAATGAAAGTAAATTGCCAAAACACCTTCTGACCAGGAAAACAGGGTGGATAATCAGTAAATATGGGTTTACCAGTTTCTAAAATACTGCCTCATTAATCAACCCATATATTAATATATATATTATTAACACCTGTATGCAGTGTTGTGATATGTTCCTTTATTCTATGGTTCTGCTGTGAAAGATCGAATTATTTGGGCCCAATGGTCCCTTTAGGTCTTTGGGGTACAATTGCAACCCGTTGGTCATTGGTATGTCCCTGCTAGTTGCTCTTTTAATTGAGCCCAACTCACCTACTGGCGCTCTCTACCATCCCTAGGCCACCACAGCAGTGAAGATCTGTGTTTCCAAAGATGCCCCAGTAGCTCCCCATCTTCTTTCTGGTGATTCACAATACAAATTTTGGGCAGAATAAGGACTGAATGTACAATATATATACAATATGAAACTCACAATACAGGTCTGCTCTTACAATCAGTATATAAAATCCAATCACCTCTAGCCATATTCCTAGTTTTAGGCTGTAGCTCTCCTTTGTGGTGTATTAAACAAGTATAGGCAATATATAAAATTAGACATAATATAGAAATGTAAGTGATTAAATATATATATATATATATAGTCTACATGTAGGGAACTGGTAAATTGTGCCCTTTCTCACTGGTAGTCCCCTTGTTATCTGGACAGCTATAAAGGGTCCTTAATGTAATGGAAGTAAATCCCTGTTCCTGTGTCATAGTATGACTTTTTGCAATTCCACAGTTTGTCCATAAGGTGACACCGTGGTGTAGTATAAAAGGCTGAGCAGCCATGAGCCTGGAGGCTATTTTGTGGAAGCTTTCAGGTGGGGAGATATTGTGGAATCTGGGAATAGGTAGGCCCAGAATAAGCAGCACCTGTAATAGATCACAGTAATAGAAAGGCAGGGCTAGCTAGTGAGCAGCTTCTGGCTCCGACAAGGAATTGTAGAAGGATTATTATCATTGGGTATAACACTGCCCAGAGTAGGGTTACCAGTGTACAGACCTAGGGCTAGATAGTTGAGGTTCCACTGGAAGCATACAACCTGAAAGCTGGGGGTAACCCATTGTGTTCTGTGGGGGAGTCATTGTGACCATTTGTCGTGCATACTGCCTGTTCTGTGAGATGCTACTACCAACCTCTATTGTGCTGTAATTACTCCTAAATGGCTGTGTAAATAAACAATTCATTGTTTCAACATTAAGAACCACTGGTGCCCATTTCTTGAGAGATACAACACATAACTACCCGGTCTCCATATCAAGTGAGGGTTCACACCTGAGGGAATAAGTCTCATCCCGGGTGAAATAGAGTGTGGTTTGTGGTAAACAGAGAAGCTAATTTACCGTAAGATTACATACATGTTTCATGATAATCTGGTCACTGATTCTTTAGAGTCTGTGAGGCATAACCTTTTGAGAAGAATGTTATAATGCAGTAGCATTGAAGGAACGGTGTAAACTGTAAATAAAATGCCAATCAATTTATGTTACACAAGTAAAAGCAGTGCTTATGTGATGCCAGGAAGACTTTGAAACCCAAAATTTTAAACAGGGACCCCTTCTCACTAGATTCATACAACAATTTCCCCCAGTGACAAGCAGTTTCTTACTTCCTTCCCTATTCATATAGCTCTATGCAAGCATGTGGTGACTCTGACTTGGCCTTTAAGCTACAGTCTTGTCTTTCTTCTTCTGTGGTGGAAAAATCTATTGTATATCTATTTCCTTTCTCCACCATCAGTAAATGACCCCCCCCCTGATACCTGACTGCATATAAGTTTATTACAACTCCTCATTTTCCATAGTTTCCTTGGGAAATGCAAGCTTCTGTAATTTTCCATTTTTCTATGACTTGCAGGCCCTTACCTGCAGTTTAACCTTAGGGCCCATATACCATCAGGTGCAAGCTTTACACAAGCTTTAGGGGGAAGACAGACGGGGTGATTAGTTAAAACCTACAATCACGTTGATTAAAAATCCAGTTGATTCAAATATATACAAGTCAACGCAAACAAAATGTACCACACAGAACAAGTGCTTTTGGAAGTGGGTAAGTACAGACCTCCCTTGCCACTGACATCCTGGAAGTTGTTTTTTTTTGCCTTTTGCATGATGCTTTTTGCATATTTTTTTAGTTTTGCTTTCCATTTTTAAATGAGCCCTCTGATTTTTAGCAAGCAGGATTCATTGATGAAAATAATTTGCTTCTAAATAATTAGTGCCCATTAGTTATCTGTTTATGTTCCTTTGTGGACTACAGAAAAACAAAAATTGCATCAGGAAAGGGTTACTTCACTATAGGTTTTGTCTTTTAACCCTTTTCTTGTAGCTGTGGTAGAGCAGCTCAATAGCTGATACTATTCCATTTCAAGTCACACAGCAGGAAACTGCTCTGAAACATCATATAATTTACTAAGTCAGCAGTGCAAATGAGTATTTATTCCGTATCCAACTGAGAAGAATCACATTCAATGCCGTATTCCTAGGCATATATGCAAACTGGCCTTTTAATCTGTTGCTGACAGTGTATATACCAGGCATTTTCAAGCAGTAGTCACAGGGACCACAGTTTTTCTTATTGATTTGACCTGCTTGATCTTAAAATGTCTATGAAGTTATTTGCAGTCAGCAAAGCACAGAAATGCAGGAATGCTGTACATCATCCCACAGAGAAACTGAGATAAGCTAACTGCTTGTAATATCCCTTTAACTAAATGTACATATATATATATATATATATAGTTTTTGCCAATTGTCATCCATGTTCTCATTTATTATACTGTATATTTTGCAAATTAAAAAGCTAAGTGCAATTTCCCACTAAAAAGCCTTCAGTGTCATATATACTGAATTATCCTTGTTGTTGTATAATCTCACTAGTAGTCATACTCGCACACCAAGCAGAGATACAGACAGTAGTGAATACACAGTCTCAGTCTATGACAACATTATTCCTGGTGTCATGCCATGGATATTGTATAAGCTAGTGTAGGCACAAACACCTGCAATGTTTTTACACTAAAATAAATGGTTAAGTCTGCTATAATAGTAAGCATCTGCTGCATACATTAAATGGGTGAACAAAAAACAAGAAAGGTTAGGTGACACCCCTTTAAATTTGTTAGTAATGAAAAAGGAGTCTTAAAGTTTCTTAATTTTATATAGCTCTACTTATATCTAACTGTAATGGCCCTAGTAAAACACACTATATTTATTGCTTTTGTGCAGTTCTGAAAAATATAGTTACTCCCCCTGCCTTGTCACCCTCAAACACCCAATCCTTTATTTCTAGCCCCACTATCTTAAATACCGCTTAAACAGCTCACGTAAGATTGTGCATTGACCACACACCACAGCAGGTTTTCTTTATATTTTTGAGAAAAACAATGTGTACAAAGGCAGAGAAAAAAAAGTGATTAAATGCAAAGCTTACCATAAAATAGACTAGAAGACTCATATTTTGCAGGCCTTTAACCATAATCCCAAAGATAGGGATTTCACAGATTGTTGTGAACTACAGATCCCACAGCCTGCCAGCAGTTGGAGAGCTGTCACTTGAAATGTGTTGCCTAAATGGTCTGCAAAACAGAATGCAGAAACTATGGGTACCAGCACTGCCTGAGACATAACCATGAACTAATTGAATAATGCAAAGAGAATACTTTCTACCAAGACTGTACAGTACCAGTCAACAACGGCTTCGAACTTTTGAAAATACTAACTGGTAAATGGCACTTCATAACCAGCCACCCATATTTCTCATCATACAAATCTGTCTAAAATCAAATAAGCCACTTCTTGCAAAGTGATACAATTATCCTTATTAACTGTGGAAGCAGCTAGCAGTTCACAATGGAGACAACAGGCAGGCACTTTTGTGGACTACAGCAAAGTAGTAGACTTGAATATTTATATTGATGTAAAAGATTGTTTATTATACATTATCTCTAAACAATCATGTTGCTAGCCTCACAGGTTTTGTGCCGGCAGGCATTTAATCACAGGCAACTAGCAGTTAGTTGTAGATTTGTGGATATGTCTGGTTCTTATGGGGATTTTTACTGTGGTAACTTTTGCCCATATTATTACCTAAAACCTAAAAGTAACTTCAATCACATTCTTTCTTTTTCCCAGTTTTTAGCCAGCATCCAGTTAAAAGGCCTTTTCATATCTGTACAACCCTAAAACAATTTTCGCATTACATTCTCTTCATCTAGACACTTTTCATGGAATATGCTGGTGGCAAACCAGTAATAATAAAGCCATAGTTTATTGATATTCAATAGTTTATTAATACTCAGCAATGCAATCACATACTTACATAATTGAAAAAAGAAATCTGGTCATCAAGTTTAAACTTTTGACAATTTAATTCTACCTGGCCTCTAGCTGATCCGAAGGAAGGTAAATACACCATCCGCAGTCTCTCCAGTTTGCCTCAAAAAACATCCTTCCTGACTTTAAAGGGCAACCGGACCAGTCACTGGATTAAATATCATTACCTTTCAATTTTTTTCACTTGCTAAAAAGTCAGCCGACCCTTTGCAGCTCTTGCTTTAAAGATAAACTTTTTTTCGCACCTTAAAATGAAACCTTCTTTCTTCTAATTTCAGGGAATTCCCTTGTTTCCTCTTGAAAGAACTTCTGGTGAATATGGCATCAGAGAGTTTATGGTATGGTCCTATTATACATATATTTATACATTGTGATCATTCTCTAATGTAAACAACTCAACCCCAACTTGGCCATCCTTTCTTTATAACTGAGATCTTCCATACCCTTTATCAGCTTAGTAGCTCTTCTCTGGCCTATTTCAGTTATGTCCCTTTTGACATCTTAATTACTTTCAGATCTGCTGCTGGAAAAACTGCAGGTGCCTCAGTATCTCTGTCCTTGTGAGACTATTTTGAGCTTTGTGACCATCTAATGAGTGTAGAATTTCATATTTCTGGATATAACAACTGGTCCTGAAATAACAGATCTCAACAGCAATATTAAGAGTCACAACTAATGATGTGGGTTCCATTTTCTGCTTTTATGTTTTTATCTCTCTCCAAAACTATTTTAGAACTGACTGCAAGTGTAATGAAAGGTTAGATTAACATTAAAAGCATGAGTTTAATTAAATTGTCGTTAAGAGTAAACAAATTCTATGCATGCCTTTAGCTTAACCTTTTCATTTGCTAACAATATACAGATTTTTATGCCACATTCACTTTGGAAACATGTACCTGTCATAGATATTTTCTATAGAGATCTCTGTTATCTTTCTAGGCATTTGTTTTGAACTAAATCACCTGATTTTACAAGATGCTGTGTGTACTGCCATGTGAACATGTTTTGCTTGGAGCCAAACACACAAATATCAACAGTGATCGACAAAGTGCCAAACATTTAAACGACCATACATTCTGCTCTATTGATTACCTATCTGCATTGAGTTGCTTATCCTCTGTTACAGGTGGTGTTACAGAGCTATAAAGCTTTTTCTTTGCCCAAGAATTAGTATCTCGCTTACCTTTGGAACCATGTGGTACAAAAATGTTGTTGCTATTAAAAGATAAACTGTGAATGTATCTGGAATTTTTTTTTTTTACAATTAACAAGTACTGTATATAAATAGAATGTATCATTAGAACCAAAGATGTTTTACAATACATGTGCATTTGCTCCACAGCTGGGCACAATTCAGTATTCTTTACTCATGTACATAGATATAAGAATTCTCTTTGGATCCCAACCTTGTCTCAAAAAAATGTATCACTTAAAATATATTCTATACATGTACTGTATATGGAAACCTTCTACACAGCTGATGCAAACATAATTCTTGACCATCAACATACCAAAGTAAAGATACATTTTATAAAATGAACCCATTTTAGTCAGTATTGTAAATAATATTTCATGATTCAATTTGCTATTCATAGCTGTTACATGCAACATCAAAGACCAGTAAAACCAGCTTGGTAGGAGCTCAAACTCCAAAGAGGCACACTAGTTATTCCTAACAAGGTTTTCCTTATATATGCCAGGGAAGATATCGATTTGAGCCTTGATAATATCACTTGGCAAGTAGGATGGGGTTATAATTAGCAACAAATAACATTTTTACCAAGTCACAATGAGATATATAATTATATTCCATCTATACAAAGACAAGTCAATGTCACAGGGACATTGCTGTGAGACCAGAAGCTGAAAGGTGTGGCTTGTAGGGGGATGAGCTAAGGACAATACAAGCTGGCTGTGACCACATGATGTCTTGTCCTATCCTTGCTCTCATCAATTTATGCCCATCGGCAACTTGAGTTCCTCTCTCTATTCCAGTCTACTATATTTTATAGCACAGCAGATATAATACCTACCTTTTTTATTTTTCTTTTCTATACTCTAAGTAATGTAAATATTTCTAGCCAGAAAGAACTGATGTCCCTATACAGTAGCTTCCCAATGCTAGCACCAAAACTGTGTGTAATCCAAGCAATTCTCTCTCACAAAAATGAACATAAATCATATACTCCACAAACTGAAATGCTGCTCCATAACGGGCTGCCTTTGTAGCATTCCCAATGCAGTCATATCATTATAGCATTATATCAATCACCTTACTTGGTGGCATCACACAAATATTAAGCTACCAAAGTAAACAATTAACAAAAATCTTACTTTCATCATTCTTTAGAAGCGTTCACTCTCTCAAGCCATTTCTCTTTTGATCTTTCTTTCTTCTTTGCCTTCAGTTTTCATAAAACCCCACCTCTAACAGGGCCTTTTCCATCTGGAGTTTCTAAGTGCTAATTACTCAGTGGGTGTCCTGTGGCCGCCTTATTGCTTGTGTTTCTGGGACTGTACTAGGATTAACCTCCCCTTTCTGAGCAAAGCTAGCACCCATGCAATCCCCTCCTTCACACACAATAAAGGAAACCTCAGCTAAAATGAGCAGATTTACAAATCCCTCTCACAAGGCTCCGGCTTTTTTTTCCCCTTGGAACCCTCTGTAACCCTTTCATAGCATTTTGATCCAACATCCACTAAGCAGTCCTAATGGCAAAGATGCCGAATAATCCTTCTTTATTCTCAATGTGATGGTGACGATGACTAAATGTGATCATTTGTACAGTGCGTGACTAAGGGCAGCAGTTCTTTTGTGCCCACACTACAGAAAGCTCCTGCTGCACACTGTATTAATATCTACACCTGTAAACCCATGCTAAGCCACTCCATTGCATAATTAGTTTAATTTTGGGGAATAATGCCAGCTAAAAACATGTTGCTCTGTATCATAATTGTTGTTTTGTTTGCAAACCTAGTTTTGTACCTTAAATCTGGGGCAGGAATATGAACTTTTGTGCCTTCGTTGTTATTGGACTTTAGCTGGGCAGATTATTAACCCTACACATACAGTGGAGGAAATAATTATTTGACCCCTCACTGATTTTGTAAGTTTGTCCAATGACAAAGAAATGAAAAGTCTCAGAACAGTATCATTTCAATGGTAGGTTTATTTTAACAGTGGCAGATAGCACATCAAAAGGAAAATCAAAAAAATAACTTTAAATAAAAGATAGCAACTGATTTGCATTTCATTGAGTGAAATAAGTTTTTGAACCCCTACCAACCATTAAGAGTTCTGGCTCCCACAGAGTGGTTAGACACTTCTACTCAATTAGTCAACCTCATTAAGGACACCTGTCTTAACTAGTCACCTGTATAAAAGACACCTGTCCACAGAATCAATCAATCAAGCAGACTCCAAACTCTCCAACATGGGAAAGACCAAAGAGCTGTCCAAGGATGTCAGAGACAAAATTGTAGACCTGCACAAGGCTGGAATGGGCTACAAAACCATTAGCAAGAAGCTGGGAGAGAAGGTGACAACTGTTGGTGCGATTGTTCGAAAATGGAAGGAGCACAAAATGACCATCAATTGACCTCGCTCTGGGGCTCCACGCAAGATCTCACCTCGTGGGGTGTCAATGATTCTGAGAAAGGTGAAAAAGCATCCTAGAACTACACGGGAGGAGTTAGTTAATGACCTCAAATTAGCAGGAACCACAGTCACCAAGAAAACCATTGGAAACACATTACACCGCAATGGATTAAAATCCTGCAGGGCTCGCAAGGTCCCCCTGCTCAAGAAGGCACATGTGCAGGCCTGTCTGAAGTTTGCCAATGAACACCTGAATGATTCTGTGAGTGACTGGGAGAAGGTGCTGTGGTCTGATGAGACCAAAATAGAGCTCTTTGGCATTAACTCAACTCGCTGTGTTTGGAGGAAGAAAAATGCTGCCTATGAAAAATGCTGCCACCGTCCCCACCGTCAAGCATGGGGGTGGAAACATTTTGCTTTGGGGGTGTTTTTCTGCTAAGGGCACAGGACAACTTATTCGCATTAACGGGAAAATGGACGGAGCCATGTATCGTGAAATCCTGAACGACAACCTCCTTCCCTCTGCCAGGAAACTGAAAATGGGTCGTGGATGGGTGTTCCAGCACGACAATGACCCAAAACATACAGCAAAGGCAACAAAGGAGTGGCTCAAGAAGAAGCACATTAAGGTCATGGAGTGGCCTAGTCAGTCTCCGGACCTTAATCCAATAGAAAACCTATGGAGGGAGCTCAAGCTCAGAGTTGCACAGAGACAGCCTCGAAACCTTAGGGATTTAGAGATGATCTGCAAAGAGGAGTGGACCAACAATCCTCCTAAAATGTGCGCAAACTTGGTCATCAATTACAAGAAACGTTTGACCTCTGTGCTTGCAAACAAGGGTTTTTCCACTAAGTATTAAGTCTTTTTTTGTTAGAGGGTTCAAAAACTTATTTCACTCAATGAAATGCAAATCAGTTGCTATCTTTTATTTAAAGTTATTTTTTCGATTTTCCTTTTGATGTGCTATCTGCCACTGTTAAAATAAACCTACCATTGAAATGATACTGTTCTGAGACTTTTCATTTCTTTGTCATTGGACAAACTTACAAAATCAGTGAGGGGTCAAATAATTATTTCCTCCACTGTAGTAAATATGTATTGTAGGAACCTTAAGGTGGCCAAACATGAGCCGTTTTTTTACTTTCAAACGACTGATTCCAAAATGATCCAATAATATCACTAACTTATCGTATAGTTGATGGTGTATGAACAATCGTCGGGCCACTAATTGGCCCAACATTATCAGACAAAAAATTGATCGGATGGGTTAAAAATTTTGTCCATTCAGCGATAAAATCTGCAAGTTGGTGTGAGTGCCAGACGTTTGTCATTGAGTGATTGTTCCCTGCGCAAGTCATGATTGCCAGTGGAAGTCAACGAACATATTCTGAAGTACGCAAATGTTCTTTGTTGAACCTTAATTTGCTTATTGCAGGGTTCCCTGTAGTGATGAGCGAATCTGTCCCATTTCACTTTGCCAGAAAATTTGCAAATCTTTCAAAAGATTCGCAAAATGGTGCAAAACAGTGAAAAGATGTTTTCAAAAAATTTTTGGACACACGAATTTTGTGAATTTTTTAGCGTAAAAATCTGCCAATGGCGAAACGCTGACATTCGCCGCAAATCTGTGCCTGGGAAATTTTTTCACCCATCACTAGTTTGCTTGTATGTAAGCGCGATATATTACATAACCTTTAATAAAACATGTTTTTTGGATAGTGCAGCAAGTTGCAACCAATTCCAAAATGCTGGCAAAACTCCCCAGAACTACTGGTAGAGTAGGGTATGGCACACACAGGGGCAACAAAGCCATTGCACACATCGTTTGTTGTTTGCTTCATGCGAAATAACTTTTGGCCACAAATGCCCACAGATGGAGAATGTTTTACATCACTTCCTGTTTCTGGTAAATACTGCTTCCACCACAATATCGGATTGTATGTAGATGTGGGATGTTTCTGTATTTAATGTCAACGATACGATGACATCTTTTCAAATAATCATTGCCCGTCCATGACATTGTATGGAAACCCAATCACAGAACGAGTGAAATTGGCTTATGTATGCCCACCTTTAACCAATATTTCTTGTAAGTGTAAGGGGCCCATTTAGTGAAGCTCATGTTTTTTTCCCAATTCATGTTTTTTTTTTAATCAAAAATATGATTTTACGAGAAAAACACATTCTTTCCACCCTTTATTATGCATGAAAACTGTGACAAATTTGAAAGTAAAAATATGCCATCTAAAAGCTGTCGAGGTCATGTTTACATCAATGGCAACTGTCCTTTTTTAATTGGTCAAACTTTCTTTGTTCATGGTTTTAGAGGTTTTGTGAGACCAAATAAAAAATGTAGGTTTTTTTCATTAATGCTTTTGTTTTAAAAAGAAAGGCTGTTTTAATAAATCACTTGGCATTTGTGGTTTCAGAGAAAATGAGTTTATTCATGGTTTCAAAAACCTTTAGAACCACTAAAATGAGAATGTTGATAAATGGGCCTCTCACTTCATCATCTATTACAAGGAAAACAGGTTGCCCTGTATGCAAAGCTGCCACACTGCACAGAACTCAAACTCTAAGTGGGAGTGTGGAATCATCTATAAACAGTAAATATGTTTTCCTAGCTCATGATTTACTGAATAAAGTGGAGTAAGTCTAACTGGACTTCCTCAGTAGACTTGGAAATGTTTCCAAGTCTACTGGCTTCAGCAAAGAACAAAAGAAACCTTTCAGATGAGCAGTGAAATATTTTTACCATTACCAGTCAGATACTTCAAACTGTAACTACAAATACCAGGAGTCGCTATTAGCCAGTGATAGGATTTCAGAATTCCAAATATTTACCATTGAGTTTATATAGAATATTGGATTTATATTTCGGACCTAAGACATACCCACACAGTTAACAGGAATCTTTTATGCATCTGGCATGAAATATTCATTTTTCCATACTCTATAACTTATGACAAATTCCTCTCATTAATGCACGCAGTTGTCTTAGCCTAGGGCTAAATAAAGGCTCCATAGTTGATACAAAGTAGCACTGTCAGATATTGCTCTGAAGATATTATAAAACATGGCACCATGCCACGTGTCATACAGGTGTACAGGTGTATTTCAGCTCCAATACACACTAATGTGCATTTATGGGCCAAAATCCTCCCATACCGGTGGTATCAGGCATATTTCCATTATAGCATTTCATTTAAAGGGCAACCAGGGAGGATAAAAAAATGTAACTTCTAATAATACATTGTGCAGAGAAAACCCGGTGTAGCCAAATGGTAAAACAAATACCAAATATTACTTTTGCACACTTTAAAATTTGCTTATTATATCACAATTAAAATCGATGATTGACTCCAAAAATCAGCCTAACACATTACATGCTTATCCAGCACTTAGTCATGGGCCCTAAGGGTCTATGTAAGAAAATATATATCTATTGCTTTCTATCTTTATCTATTAAACAGCATGGGTCTATTTTTATCTGTGGACAGTATGGACAATAAATATAATAAAATCGAAAAATTATTAAACAAAAATTACATCAAAGACATAATTCATCTATGTGTCTGCAGATTAAAAATCTAGAATACCTCACCCTTATGCAAAAGGTTTAAAGCATCTCCTCCTTTAGTCCCATATTTTCTATATAAATCCATTATAGTTTCTGACAGACGGGACAGCCAGCTTAGGTTCTCTGAGCCATTTTTGGTGACAGAAAAAAAAAAAAAAAAACACGTGCCAGCTTCCAACACACTTTGGGGCAGATTTACTAATCCACAAATACGAATCATGAATGGGAAAAATTCGGACTGGAAACGAAAATTTCTGAAGATTGCAAATATCCCGAAAATGTTTACGGAAAAATCGTATTACTCACGATAATATCGTATTGGTGATCCGAAAGTCACAAAATTTTCGTACTAACCATTGTAAACAGCGGCAGAGCCTTTCCAAATTTTTTGCGCGGACAAAACGATAAGAGTAAGGTAACGGTAAGAATACGCTCGGAGCGTTCGTATCTTAGTGAATCTCCCCCTTTGTCTAGTGACTTAAATTTTACTGCACCTTTTGGTATTGGGCAACCCACTTATTCCACTTTTGTCAGACAACCAACTATGGCAAGCTCCCAGGGAGAGACACCCTTATATATTCATCCATTTATTTTGCTCCCTTTCTCAGTTCTAATGATTTTATATTTGCTTGATTGTATCTTTGCATATGTGATTGTTTTGGGATGGGTATAAAAATGTAGGTGATTTAGCAAAGATGTAATACAAAGTAATATTAAAGAATTCTGAAGATTTGTTTTCAATTTTTTTAAGATATGTAGGCAGTATTTATATTAAGCTGTAGTGAAAGTTTACATTACCTGGTAAACATTAACATTTTTTCCTCTGCAGTTGTTCTCAAGTCAGTAATTAATAAAACCTTAACCCAAGTATGTAACCCATTGGATCCATATCATATACAAATGGCAGGAATAGAATAGTATACTTAGCAAGTATAACCTTTAGATTCCATTATTAAAACTGGAAGACAAAAATACTGTTTCAGACAAACTATGACGTTACATTCTGCATCCTATGCAGACAATCACACCTTTGTCTGTAAGAAATTCTTGGTAAGAAATATTTTAATGAATATAGTTCACTTCTTTTTAATCTGCTTTTTCTCCTGTTTTTTTGAGCCATACAGTGCCTCTCTGCTCATGTACTCAAAAAATGTGGTTATAATCCATAAGCAAGAGATATCTGTAAAAAGTAAGTATAATATAATTTTACAAATGTAGCCTGTTTATGTGAGAGTTGCTTATTTTTTAATTAGCACTTATGGGGTATTCAGCTTTGACTAATTAAAGCTGGAAATGTGAAATGTGCTTATAGTTTAGAGTTGCAGGATTATAGCTGGCATATCTCTTATAAATTTGAATGCTATTTGGTTTATTATTGCACATTATTAACACATTAATTAGCCCTTAATGCATTATATTGTGCTTGTGTGAACAATTAGGCTTTGATGTACAGGGCACCCACCTAAACCTCATGGAACACAAAAGGTTGATGGCAGTGTCAGTTAAAGGAACAGTAACACCAAAAAATTCAAGTGTATAAAAGAAATTACAATATAATGTACTGCTGCCCTGCATTGGTACAACCGGTGTGTTTGCCTCAGAAACACTACTATAGTTTATATAAAGAATGCAGCTGTGTAGCCATGGGGGCAGCCATTCAAAGGAGAAAAGGCACAGGCACATAGCAGATAACAGATAAAACACTATTGTATTCTATAGAGCTTATCTGTTATCTGCTATGTAACCTGTGCCTTTTATCCTTTTTTTCCAGCTTGAATGGCTGCCCCCGGGGCTACACACCAGCTTATTATATATAAACTATAGCAGTGTTACTGTAGCAAACACACAACTTTTACCAGTGCAGGGCAACAGTACATTATATTTCATTTACTTTAAAACTCTTTAATTTTTTGGTGTTACTGTTCCTTTAACACAGATTTCATTAGCATCTATTCCAGTACACGCCCAGTATATTGTTGTTTGGATACTTGTTCACATACAGACTAACATTTATGACTCATACGTAACTCTCTGAGTTAAATAAAGCACATGTAACCCCCTGAGTCATTTAAATGCTACAGGCCCCCAAAAACTCATCCTTGACTCTCTGGGTTAAATATGGCACATGCAACCTCCCGAATTCTTTGAGAGACCCAGGTCCCCAAAAACTCCTTGACTCTCTGGTTAAATATTACACATGTAAATTCCTGTGTTTTTAAATGCACCATGTTCAAAAAGACTCATCCTTACACTCTGAGTTAAATATTCCACATGTAACTTCCTGAATTCTTTGAGGGGGGGTCCTATGAGAGCATCAACCATATAATCAGAAAAAGTGTGCAAAATACCATAGCGTTTTCTTTTGATGGAAACCTCAAGGTTCTAAGGGATGGACTATTTCCCACGCTACACCAAAAATACTTATAAGTTTAAATCAGCCCAAGAACTAACTGGCTTTGCATTCAGTTATCATTATTAAAGAAGAAGGGAGGGCATTTTACATTTCATTGCCAATATATTAGCCAATTAGTGCAAGTTGGAAAGCTATATTTAATCTGTAGAAAACTTAACCATACCTTAGTAAACAGCCCTAGAAGCTCCCTCTGTTTGTGAAAGATAGCAGCTGTCATTTTAGCTTGGTCTCAGTAGCTTCTGTGCTGCAGCTCTAGATACTGGCAGCTCAGATTACACATTCTTGCGGGAGGGGGAGTGAATTTGTATGAATTCTTATAGAAAGGGGAGCAAAAAATTGAGGGGGAGAGGGAGACAGGAGAGAGCTTGTGCAGACAGCTGCCAGCTTTTCTGTGAGTGCTAATGGCTGTATTTACATAGACCTAGTTTTTTTACCTTTTCCTTCTCCTTTAAGGTTACATATCCTGAATAGCACTGTTTCACATACAAACATTCTGTCACTAATAAAAGCTGGTCACTAATATTGGAATACATATGGTTATTATTGGAATACATATAGCTATTATTGGAATACATGCATTTGTGATGGTTTGAAATTGACTTGACCTACATTGCCAATTCAGCCACCAATGAAAATAGGTATAAATGGTATAACCCGAACATATATTGATTGCCTGCAATTAAATTGCTTTTATTGTTTGTTGCAACTATCAGTCTTACACTGTCTGACACATTTGATATATCTAGCTAGTTTCTTGCTAACAACTACTGTAATATTTTATTTCAATAATTTCATTACCTTACAGAATGTTTCACTTATTGTCCTCCTTAATAAATAGCATGCCTTTGGCTCTTGGAAGAGACTTCTTCCTTCTGTTCAGCTTGTCCTTTAATATTTTATTGTACTACTTCATTTATAAAAAGCTATGTCACTGTGTACAATACATAGCTAAATAAATGATAATTTGCCTAAAGGTATTCGGAATTGATGTACAGGAATATCATTCTTTTTTGTTGCAAAAATAAACTCAATCTGTGTTATTCATGTTCTGTTCTTTATTTTCTTCAATATGACCACAGGATGTGAGATAAGAAAACAGATCTACAGTGGTTGCATAAGGATTAAACTGTCATAGTGGAATAGAACCTTAATTTAGTTTAAAGTAGTAGAAACATTTAAGTTCATGGGTCTGATTTTCATATAAAATGGCCTCAATTATTTCCTACTGTCATGGAAATCAAACATTTCTATGTGTCAACCAGATACCAAATTATTTTGTGTATTTTCTCTACATAATGTAAGACAGTATAAAATGACAAAACACAAAATAGCTACTGTTTAAAAAAGGTTGCATGTAACTAAAAAATATAGGAAAAACAAGTGCTGAGACTCTATCCATAACCCCTGCCTTCTACTTATTATGCTTGGGGCGAAAACAAATTACCTTCAGACTACAATAATGCCCCTTCGGAATCTTGAACTATTATGTTATCTGATTTGCTAAGAATTCCTCCCAAAGCCAAAAGTGACTGCTGTAGGATGAAAAACATGCTCAACCACACTCCCTGGAAGTTTTGGGCCATTAAGTTGACTACTATTGTGAAAGGGAAAATGTGTGAGTGCACTAGTGCTTGTTAGTGTGGATTTGTGACTGTATCAGCGTGGATCTGTTCAACAGTCACATGATGAGTAAATGGGGGTTTTAACTACAATCACAAGAGGGATAGTATGGATTAGCTAGATCTAGGGTTGGTCCTTAAATTCTAATATAGGATTGTAGTAAGCCAATATCCTTTTGGTAGGTGGGCAGCCGGCAAGTAGCAAAGGAATCCTGAAAGGACCCTGTAGCATATGTTTTACTTTTCCTAGCCAAGGTACAGTCAAAACTGCACATCTTGGACCACTACACTTTTTTGGAATCTTGCTCTTGAGGTTAGGTCTGTGCATTTATTAAACAAGGCAGTGAATGCAGACACTGCTTACTTACTGGTGTGGCTATGGGAACCATTGAGATGGTGGGTAGTTTGTCTAAATTTGTGGACCCTTTAGGTCTGGACTACAGGTATAGGATCTATTATTTGGAATGCTAAGGACTGGGGGTTTTTGGGATTTGTAATTTGAATCACCATAAAAGTCTTTAAACATTAAATAAACTTAGTATGATTATTTTGTCACCAATATGGATTCATGCATCTTTGGATAAAGTACAAGGTTTTGTTTTATTGTTACAGAGAAGAAAATTATACTTGTTTGCTTAAAATGGATTCTATGGGATATGGCCTTCCTGAAATTCTGAGCTTTTTGAATAGGGGGTTTCAGGATTATTTATCCCATACCTGTATAATTCATTTGTTAATAGTAGTAAAGCTCAGTGCATTGTGTTTGGAAATGTGTGGTGTAGATTGGAGGAAAATGTATGCGGTAAACATATTGCAAATGATGCAAACATGGGCTAGTCTATTGCAAATATGTCCATGATGACAATAAAGCTTCTGTTTAGGGGAGTTTCTGTGAGTGCTGCTTCAAATTAAAGTAAAAATGTAGTTTGTAAGAAGATGGTCAAGGGACTGGTGCTGGGTGATATCCACATGAAATATAATGACTTACAATATTAAGTTGACAGAAATAGTGCTAAAACCTTTGATTTAAAGTGACATGGCATTAGCTCCACAGTAGTGCTGACAACTTAGTGATGGTTGATGGACTGAAAGCTTAGAATGATGGCCGGAAGCACCAGAGTATTCTTAAACTGTCACTTATCAAGAGAAGGGAGTGCAAAGGAAGCACAATGTTGATTTTTTGAACTATGCATGTCAAGTTTGAAACTACATAATGGATCTTCCTAACCCTGAATATAATAGGTGATGTGTTTGCTATAATACTGAGAGTAGCCTAGCGCACATGGAGCCTTGCTATAATTCAATGACATCTATTTATGAATAATGTCACAGTCAGATTAAGGCTAGATAGATAGATAGATAGATAGATGTAATTTGAACATAGTTCCAATAAAACATTTAAGGACAGCTATTTTATCCAAACCTGGATACCAAAACTAAATGGACTTTGATATAAAATAGTATATAAAGTCCTTTTTCTAGTAAATAAATATGATTGACATGCCAGGGTCCACACTGAATGTTGTTTCCTACTTAAATTATTTTGGGGTAAGAAAAAGACCACTCCAAATGAACCTCGGTGCATATATACATATACCTATAGTAACTGTAGATTCAAGCCAACTCTTAAAGGCATTAATACCGTAGAATCTGCCATTACCACATCACTAGGAAGGACATTCCCCAACCTCACTGCCCTCACCGTGAAAAACCACCTACGCTGCTTCAAATGAAAGTTGGGATCCTCAAGTCTAAAGAGGTGACCCTCAAGTCTAAAGGGTTTGAATATCTTTTCTGTAGGAAAATGCCCACTATCTGTCTATTTTGTCCTCTAATGTACTAAAAAGTAATCATGATCCATCGCAAGTGCCTTTTTTCAGAGAAAACAACCCCAATCTTGAAAGTCTTTCTTCATAGCTTAATTTTTCTATTCCTTTATCCAGTTTAGTTGCACGTTTCTGCTCTCTCTTTAGCTCATAATACCCATCTGGAGCCCAAATCTGCGCTTCATACTCAAGGTGAGGCCTTACAGTATGACACCATATTCTTTTAAAATGTGATTCCCTTTTAGGTTGCATTTTAAACTTAGGAGACTGCATGCGTCCCCTAATATTTAATCTAAGCACTTCACTTCACAAAGCCAATGCAGAGAGAGTTGATCTGACAGAATAACTTTATTTACAGGGATACTACAGCAACCATACACTTTACCTATATTTACTCAACATTTGTTGACTGGGAAGAAGAAGCCCCTGGAATGTACATGAATGATAAATGACCTTCATAACTAGGACCATCCAGAATTCAGAACTTCCAACTGAGAACCTGTTGAAAAGTGGGACAAGAGATAAGAAGCTTGGTGCAGTTCTCGCTTGTGAGACTACTAATGTTGTGGGGAGAACTGGCCTGTAGAAAAGAAGGAATACGTTTCACAGAAGATAGTAAAATGCTGTAGAAAAGATGCACAACAGCACAGTCAAGGTTTGAGTTAAATAGTTGTTATTAGAAAGGGAAAAGCAGTCCCTTTAGGACAGATTGCAGCAAATGGTGACGCTGAACTTTAGCAAACAGCCCAGATTATGAGAGGAGAGCAGAAAGACATTGTTGACTAGAAAGTGATATTTCAGATGCCCATGACATAAGGAAAGTGTCTGATACTGCATATCATATGGACACAAGGAACAGTAGTGTTGTTCAGGACAACAGAATAGGCCAAAGTGAATAATACCTTGAATATATAGACTAGAACTAAAGTGTAGTCCTTTCATGATGAACATGAATACAAAATGTTTCCTTAATAAAGGAAGACACCAGGTAAAATAAAAATACATTTTTTGGCCCCTAATCATCCTTGTTTCTTCATGTCAGCAGTGCACTGGCTAATGAGAAATAGGTACAGGTACAGACAAATCACATGGATCAAACATTGGTGAATATAATTATGCCTTCACACTTTAAAAGATCAAGGATAATGTCAACACCCAGCATGATACATTCTTAGAAATACAAAAGGCTTTTTTGGCTGAGGAAGAGACAGAGAAGCATGAATATTCTGGGTTAGAACAGCTTCAATTTTAAATTTTGGAGACAGTTGCTGCTTTCTATATATGTAAAGTACAGGTATTGGACCCCTTATCTGGAAACCCATTATCCAGAAAGTTCAGAATTACGGAAAGGCCATCTCCCATAGATTCCATTGTAATCAAATAATTCACATTTTTAAAAATGGTGTCCTTTTTCTCTGTAATAGTAAAACTGTACCTTGTACTTGATCCCAATTAAGATATAATTAACTCTTTTTGGAGGCAAAACTATCCTATTGAGTTTAATTACTGTTTAAATCATTTTATAGTAGACTTAAGGTAGGAGATCCAAATTACGGAAAGACCCCTTATCCGAAAAACCCCAGGTCCCGAGCATTCTGGATAACAGGTCCCATACCTGTACAACAAGAGATGCCCCAGTATATACACAAATTCTGTCTCGTGTAAATCCTACAAAGCTCACCTAGACACTACTGGACATTGCTGGAGCATCAATATTTTACATTTCATATACATATTTTTCTTTACCTATTTCCAATGACTATTAATGTATGAATTTGTACATATGCTTCATGGTATATTCTGCCCTGCCCCTTCATAGTTGGTTCCACACTGACAATGCAAAAAGAAAATAGTTACAGCTGGCAATTACTCCTGTGTTAAACTTGATTTAAAATAATTTTCAGAATCTAAACAGTTATCATGTCTAATTGTCTAGCGGTTTCTATTAAAAAGGAAGTAACATGATCAAAGTTTTGCTGAAAATGCTCTCAAGAAAGTAAAGAGTCGAGGTACCAGGCAGGAAAAAACTGCCAGTCCAGCACAAATGCAATCCGACTAAGCGCAAATGCACCAGAGCTGCAAATGAGATGCCTTCCAACGTAATCTAAAGTATATAATGCTGAAGGCAGAGTCATAGTTCAAAGCAGCTTAAGTGCTTGTCCTATCACAGGAAAATGCCAGCCCTTAAAATACTAAGGATATGAAGCACTGAAGCAAAAGGTGTTATCATTTGTTGGACTTCTTTTTAACCATATCCTGTGGTTACCCACTTAAAATTTATCAGATGTATAAGCTCATTTACTAAAGAGGGACTAGGTGCAAAATGCAAACAAGTGGCGCACAGCATACACAGGTGCAAGGCATATTTAGAGCACTGTACAGTGCAGGTATGAAGTACAGGCATTCTTTGTGCCACAAAAAGCTAGTAAATATAATGCCAATTCTACATTTGCTCCTCCTGGTTCCAGGGAAAACTAACATTAACACTACAGGGTACAATGACAATATTGACAACTGCCTTCTGTTTGGGGAAGGCCATTCCATGTTTCAGTGCATTAACCCCCTCATATTCAAAGCAGGGTCGTGCAGTATTGGTTTGCTGGGATGGGACTGGATGAACTTGACTATTCTCCCCAGCGACCAGATCTCAAACTGGACGCAAGTTACAGCTGACAATTTCAGAGTTGGGATTGCATCACCCTCAGGGCTAAACTCTATGGAAGATTTTGATCAGATTGTTTGGGGTCAGATTTTATCTAATCTTGTCATGCAACACCACGTGACAGTATGAGATCTTGTAGGATCCTACAGAATCTGATCTCCATCAGTTGTAATGTAAAGTTGGATAAGATAAAGAGGGATTGTGTATTTTGTACCTGTAGATTTTTGTATCAGTTCCATTATATTTTAACCTGTACAACATGTAGGATACATTTTGTCAATCCGACACCATCCAACAAAATCTCCCATGGGTGTTAGCGTGTGTTTCTTTTGTTGCAGATCTGCTGCTTCTATTGCCAAAATGTGTTGTACAAACCCTGAAATTACTATCATGTTCAGGGTGGTGTAGATGGTGTAGATAATGCAGGGTTCCACAGTGTCAACAGGCGCTATTATGCACAACTGAGCAGATGAGGAAAGATAACCGACACGAGGGTTGATTCACTAAAGTGCAATAAAACGAGCGCTATTTATAGCATGCGTTAAAAATTTTATCGCTTCTTATTTTTCGCAACTTAACCCACGATTCACTAAAAGGATACTTGCGTTAATTTAGACGCGACGTTGTTTGCGTTATTTAAATCGCGATGAACGGTTTAGTCACGATAAGATCGTATTGGCTATCCGAAAATCACAAAATTTTCGTATTTATCGATCGTAAACGGTTGGATCCTGGATTCCGACTTTGATCCTTCTGTGCATGATTTTGGAAGCCTCCCATAAGACTCAATGGCACTCTGCAGCTCCAACCTGGCCCAAGGAAAGTCTCCCATAGGGCTCAATGGCACTCTGCAGCTCCAACCTGGCCCAAGGAAAGTCTCCCATAGGGCTCAATGGCACTCTGCAGCTCCAACCTGGCCCAAGGAAAGTCTCCCATAGGGCTCAATGGCACTCTGCAGCTCCAACCTGGCCCAAGGAAAGTCTCCCATAGGGCTCAATGGCACTCTGCAGCTCCAACCCGGCCCAAGGAAAGTCTCCCATAGGGCTCAATGGCACTCTGCAGCTCCAACCCGGCCCAAGGAAAGTCTCCCATAGGGCTCAATGGCACTCTGCAGCTCCAACCTGGCCCAAGGAAAGTCTCCCATAGGGCTCAATGGCACTCTGCAGCTCCAACCTGGCCCAAGGAAAGTCTCCCATAGGGCTCAATGGCACTCTGCAGCTCCAACCCGGCCCAAGGAAAGTCTCCCATAGGGCTCAATGGCACTCTGCAGCTCCAACCTGGCCCAAGGAAAGTCTCCCATAGGGCTCAATGGCACTCTGCAGCTCCAACCCGGCCCAAGGAAAGTCTCCCATAGGGCTCAATGGCACTCTGCAGCTCCAACCCGGCCCAAGGAAAGTCTCCCATAGGGCTCAATGGCACTCTGCAGCTCCAACCTGGCCCAAGGAAAGTCTCCCATAGGGCTCAATGGCACTCTGCAGCTCCAACCTGGCCCAAGGAAAGTCTCCCATAGGGCGTAATGGCACTCTGCAGCTCCAACCCGGCCCAAGGAAAGCCTCCCATAGGGCTCAATGGCACACTGCAGCTCCAACCTGGCCCAAGGAAAGTCTCCCATAGGGCTCAATGGCACTCTGCAGCTCCAACCTGGCCCAAGGAAAGTCATGATAACGAAGCTTGAATTAATCCAAAACTTTCGTACTCGGTGCAACAATACTTTTTTTTCCGCACAAATTTTGTCGCAAAGTGCGAAATTGACAGGAAAAGTACGAAAAATTGCAGAAAATATGCTAGTAGCATTCATATATTAATAATTGTCCCCCATACTTGAAAAAATCCCACTGCCAAGTCCATGTTGTGTTGCCAAAAGCTCACAAACCACAATTTTGTATAATTACCGCCTGCCCCAAGCAGGTGTTAATTTTTGCACAGACTAATGCAATATTTGGAAAATGTTGTTGGACTTAAACTCCCAGCATCCCCTGACAGCTTGCATTTGTTTGGTTTAACCCAGAAGTGTAACCAGCTGTTGCACTATGCAGGCAAATAGAGCAGCCTTCAGATTTATATGTAAGGGCAAGAATAAAATGTACCCATCATGCTGAGCAGTTTGTGCTCATAAAGGCTTGTGACAAGGTGCCCTTTACTTGCTTGCAATATTATATAGTAATCTTCCTAGGCAGAAAGACCTCATTAGGTATTGTAGTTGCCACAAATCAGAATCAATTGTGTAGAATAAAAATGAATGCACAGGCTTTTATGTCATAAAATTGTATGAAAGATGTTTTTGTTTTTAGGAATTATTGAATAATTATTATTCAACTCCTGTGTGTCTGGCCGGCACAGTAGCTCTGAGCTGCTACGCTGAAAACATGCTTTTGCTAATGTCTTAAAAAAAGCAAAAATATACAGAAAATCTTATATAAATTGCAAACGTATGCACAGGAGAATTTTTTTTCTCCTTTGAGACATGAAAGAACCTTTTCCTACAATATACTGAGGAGTAGGAAAGGACAGAGCAGATAATAACTAAAAACTTGCAAATGGATTTTCATTTACTTGTGAGAAATCACTGCTTATTTCAAATACTATGTCTCACCATAAAAATTCTTCCATGACTATTTAACTAAGGTTCTCTGGCCCATTCTGCCCTCTCCCTGGCTTGTTGTTTATCTGGATGAACTGCTAATGACAAGCTAACAATATGGCCACTGTGGGTAGACTATAGATATTGACTGACACCCCCCCTTGATATACCCTTTAATACAGTTCCTCATGTTGTCGTGACCCCCAACCAAATAGGAGCAGTGTCTTGGTTCCTAAGACCATCGGTGACCCCTGTGAAAGGGTCGTTTGACCCCCAAAGGGGTCCCGACCCACAGGTTGAGAACCGCTGATATACTGCTTTATACTCCTATTTCTTATGCCATATATCTAATGTGCATCACTTTTTCTAATTTGTATTAAGTCTTTTTCAAGAAAATGTATTGAAACCAAAAATCAAACTCCTCCTCATGTGTGGGACATCATAGGAGAAATGATAAGAGATAGAGGTTGGATGTGCTTTATACTTGCCTTGAAACCTTCCTCGTCAGACCACTAGCCAAATTGGCTTATCTGTGCAATTTGACCATAGGTGTGAATGAAAGATACATGACCTACTTGTTTGCTTCACTTTGTATAGGAACTTAGAACTAAAAATCAATTCTAAAGCTCTTACTCCTACCCCATGTAATTATTAATGGCAATTTTAAATGTCCTGGGTCAAATTTACAAAATCATCTATAAAATAATTCAAGGAGTGATAGACCCCTTTAAGTTACTGCTGCTATTTTAAAATGTTCAAAATGAATATATTCATTCAAAGTTTTTTACTGTGTAGGTTTATCCCTGTATGGGATCAATTATGCGGAAGCCTGTTATCCAGAAAGATGCGAATTACGTAAAGGTCAACTCCCATAGGCTCAATTTTAATCAAATAATTCAAAATTGTGAAACATATTTCCTTTTTGTCTATGAAGATTCTCATTCATCCAGGTCATGATATACAGTATCTAGTAGAATTAAGTCTAAAGTCTAAAGTCATTTGAACTGAAGAAGCCACTCGGATGAGTGGTGAAACGTTTTCAAGAAAAACTCAGAAAAGTCCAGTTGTTTTAGACTTAATTCTACTAGATACTATATTTCCTTTTTCTATGTAATAATGCAACATTACATACAACTAAGATATAATGAATCCTTACTGGGGGCAAAACAATACTATTGGGTTTACTTAGTTTCTAAAGGATTTTTTGTAGACTTTAGTAGATTTGAAGATCCAAATTACAGAAATAAAGACCCCTTATTAGGAAAATCACTAGTGCTCCTTATTGTAGTAACTGTACAAGTACCAAACACAATAGAGAACAATATCCTGGAGCACCAGACAGCGAGGGGATGCTGGGCATTCAGATATAAGGCCTGTGGGCTATACCTCCCCCTCCAAAAAGATTTTATATTATTTTCAATCCAATTTTATCTCAGACAGATCCACTCTGTGGTTTATGAAGTATTTAGCAGCCATATGCTTCTCTTTTTATGTCCTTAATCTCTGAAATAAAACAGCAATAAAACGAAAAAAAAGATGTGACTGTTTCATGAAATATATGCACAGACATTTGAGATAACTGATTATGAAAATAAAATCAACCTTCAGAATCACAAGAGCATATAGTTGGTTGATTTACACTGCAAGTCCTGTAGAAGCCAAGCACAATTTGCCAGCAGGACTTGCTGGAGAGGGCACACCATGTGTTTTTAGAGTGGGCCACAGCCAGTTCATTCTCACCAACGCATTGTGTGAATGTAAGGTATAGATTTTTTTTTTTATATTATTCTTTCTGGTTCCTTCTTTGCCTTTTTCAGTTGCTAGGAAACTGTTTCCTCTTTGTGAAGACTTAAGAGTTAGAATGATGACAGCCTCCATACTACAAGGATAACCTAATGCTGCCTGCATCCACTGTGAAAATAACACGTTGCCAGCACTTTGAATGGAACGTTTTCTTGGGCTTGTGATCTGCCCTCCACCACCGCACCTAGCCCTTGTGAACCTGGGTTACAAGAATAGAGAAGGTATAAACTAACAGCTGGGATTTGTATGTCACCTTTTCCTCCCTTTATTCATTCAAAATAAGAAAGTATGGGGTCAGGCATTTAAAGCTCTATTAAGCTAGGTTATAAAACAGAACAACTATATTAGTGCATGTGACTTCATCGTCTTAGTCTGTAATGAGTGCATGTATAATAGTCTGATGCTTATTCTTAAAGCATAGTTTACAGTACAAGAAATATTTTATGCCCCCACATGTTACCCTTAATATTTGTAATATAAAATAATAATAAGATAATAACAATAAAATAATATTGCAAGTTTAGTATAATTACTGACCTCATCCATGAACCAGTTATTTGTAGCTGAAGGCTGGGTACATGGAGTCCTGCTGACCAGATGTGCCTCCAGCTGTGGTCTTTTCAAGGGATTCATAGACTTTATTGTATTACATCACATTAATATAATCCAGCCCTTCAACGTGGAATGACAAATAATCAGCCCACTCCGAAAATCTAAAAGTTGCTACATCGCAACCAATAACTCAAAGTCACTTTAAATTGGAAATATAAATATTCTCTTGGTGTTATCATTGCTCTAAACTAGAGGTATTCATACTCTTAAGCTGGCCATACACATACCAATAAAATCATACAAAACCTAGTTTGTATGATTTTTGGACCATTTGCGGGCTCTGAATTATCGTCCCAATCATTTTCTTACCACAGCGATCAGACGTTTAGGTGATCTGTGCATGTAATCTGTGCATATAATGTGTATCTGATGATATCCTTGGGGGCTTACAATGGAAGTCACTTTTGTACGATTGGTGTCTGCCAACTAGCTCATGTTCAGAACAGCCTCCAATTTATATTTTTAAGGCTTTATGCTACAACTTCAGTTTGAATGTAAGTTTCAGATCATTGCATTTAAATGTATGACTGATTTCCGAACAATCGTCAGAAGAAGACTAAAATCTAAATGTGTATAGCCAGCATTAGTTCAGAGCTATAATAGTTTTCTGTAACCAGTCATTGTGGCAGATAAAAAAGTAACATGCATCTTGGGTTACCCACCAAGTAAAACCCCTTAATTTCAAGCTGGCATTGCTTATTCCAATTAAGGCAAAATGCCGCAAAATTATTTTTTCTCATCGATTTAAATCTGTCCTAAAATCTCCAAGTTCTAGAATAAATTTGTAATCACAGCATCATCAGGCTGATAAATGTAATCATCTCATAATGAAGAACCATTTAGCTGCTAACAGCTATATTGCTTATTATGATTTCAAGGTATTACCTTTGGGGTCACTTAACTGCATGGTTTAATTGCGGTTGTGCAACTTTAGTCATTGTATAAAAAATTTGCCATTTATTTGGTTAGGGAATATAATAAATTGAGGAATATTTACATAGGTTCAATGAGTTGGTATCCTTTGGCCAAAGGTATATGTAACTGTTGGGGCCCTCCTATGGGCGCCATGGCTCAGTTCTTAGATATTAATGAACTGCAACATCCACATAACAAAAACTGAGATTCTGATGGTGTAACAGGATTTACATACAGACTAGTGGAAATGGACGGTTCTGTCCTGTTATGGCAGAGAATTTTAGAATTTATATGTACTTTTATATTTTACTGTATGAATTAAATTGTATACTTCTTCAACACTGCAAATCCTTAGTTTAATCTTGGGTTGCTTATTCACATTTCATTGTAAGGCCGGGCTGAGAGGAAAGGGGGGAAGGGTGTGTATTTAAGACAACAAACCCTTTTTTTAAAAAAAATAGCTTTCCCTAACCATCAGGTGATTTGGACTTGACAGGTCCTTTTTTTCAAAACCTCAACCTTTTTTTTTTTTTTTTTGGAACATCTGTTTGCCCCTCAGTCCATATTTCCTTTAAATTACTCTGTCCTGAACCATGATGGTATCATAAATACTATTTTATTATTTTGCCCTTGTTGTAGCAGAGATTATATTTAAAACTCCACCCTCAATATATTGTGTTACTTTTAAGCAATACAGGTCCAGCTGCAAGGTTTATCCACACTTTCTGCCTTTCTTTATGCAGTTATCAGGCCAAGTACAAATGTATGTTCTGGGCTACTACCCTTATTTATCATCAGTAGTCTCCTGATTCAAATACTGTATATTTAAATCAAATGTGCAAAGGTCTATGTTTCTAATTAGGCTTATTAATTAGATCTGTTTAATATAAAACTACTCTGCTCATTTAAACCATGTTGGATTTGAAATGTTTTCCAATAACCAATACCCTTTGCTACTATAGACATCAAATGCAGAGGCTATCATTTTATGCCCCCCCCCCCCCCTTTCTGAATAATGACAAGGTATGTGTAATATGTCAGTCACCCTTGTCAAAAATCAAAGCGTCTCTGAAGATTAAATATAATCCACAAATACATTCCATATGCTCCTTTTCCTTCATGTATTCTCTTCTGAAAGGCTCCCTGAATCAGCCTGAATGCATACTTACAGAACTTGGTTTCTTTTTGGGGAAAGAAGAAGAAAAGCTGTTTATGGTTTACAAATATTTTCTTCCCCCATTTCCAGTGTAATAAATGTTTATCAAAAAGGACCAAATCACATTTTACTACTTATATTTTAAAGGTATTTGGCTTTTTGTTTTACTAACCTTGATCCCATGTTCATGTTCCATTGCCTATCTGAATTTCTAAAAGGGCTCATAGACCCTTAAAGTAATCAGCAGAATTCTGCTTAGTATAAGAGAATACCTAGGCTGAGAAATCAGTTTGCCAATACTGGGCTCTTTGGCACATTTGTAGTTGGAATTAGTCAGGGATTAGCTCCAACTGCACATGCACCAGAAAGCTCCATCCATCAGTAAAGTGTTACTTTTTATTACTATCTCTCTATTTAGGCCATCCATTTTTTAAATTACTTACTCTCTATTTGTATTCCTCTCTCTCTTTCAAACCACTTCCTGGTTGCTATGTTAAATTGGACTCTAGTTACCAGATAGCTGCTGAAATTCCTAACGGAGAGCTGCTGAAGAAAGAGCTGAACAATTAAAAAACACAAATAAATAAAAATGAAGACCATCTTGTCTCAGAAGAGCTTTCTTTGCATCAAAGTTAATGCAAATGGGAACAACACCTTAAACCATGTCCTTGATGATGAAATTCTATGTATCTTTGACTACCAGTTCAACACAACTCAAACCCTGTAGTAATAATAAGCATGTAGCCTCTTTGGCAGTGAGACATAGCAAGGTTAACATACCAAGCTTTGCTAGTAATACATCATATGGGTGATAGGGTTATGATTTAGAGTTACCCCTAAAAAACCCAGGGCTGGATCATTATCGCTGTCATGCTATGGGGTTAGTTGACATTTCTGCTTTGGGTTTATAAAGAAAATTCACATGGAAAATACACATTTTTGTCTTAATATTTCCATCATCTATAATGCACACATGTATGGAATATTGTTATTACCCAGCTTGTTTACCTTAAAGGACAATGAAAGGTTAATATAAATTAAAAGTAAGTCTAAAGGCATTCTTTTTAAGTACTTACTGCATATCTAAATTCCCAGATCCCTGCTTGCTTCTTTGAGATATGGTGCTGGCGGCCTACAGTAGTGTGAAGACTCCAGTGACATCACTGAAATCTCTCTCCCCTTCCTGTAGGTGCCAGCGGCAGCCTTCCTATTCTCTGAGCATGTGTGTAACTTGATCCTGTCTCCTGTTCTGAGCTACACATGCCCACCAGCCAATCAGAAGCGGATCTGGCAGAGGGGAGGGGGGGAGGGAATGAAACACATGTGCAGTATGAAGCAAGGAGGGAAAGGAAGGGAGAATACCTTTTTAGAGATGGCTGCCTGTTCTAGAAAATGTGAAGTAAGTGTGACTGAGTAAATATTTGATTAGGTGAGCCAAAAGTGTGGCGTTTTTTTTACTAAACAATAGGAGGACTATTGGGCAGAATGCTTTTTAAATTTTGACTTGCATTCTCCTTTAAGTTTGTGTTTTACCTTTTCAGTCTCAGCGTTAATATTCCTATTTAACCCTCATTTGTCTGGGTAACTTTTGGTTTCATTTCAGGACAATATGCAGAACTGTATGTTTCCATTTGCTTTGTGGCATATAAATACCTCTGCGGTTTGTTTTAGATTTTTGAGATGTTTGAGATTTTTTGCAATACTTGAAAATTGCATTTCAACAAGCAGTTCCCATTAGTGTAGAAAAATCAACTGATATGTAGTTGGCCAAGAAAGGGGTTGCACTTTCAGCTTTACTGCAGTTAGGATTCTTCTGACCAAAGAAAGGTGTCAGAGATAGGAGGGCACATATCACTGCACACACAAAATGGGGGCTGCTGACCCCTGCCACATACATCCAACTCACTTGGTTATTGTATGTAGTGGCTGTGCCAAAATGACAACTCGAGACACAATAGAGCTTAAAGCAATCCTTTCCAAATTTATTGGCATCATTAATAGAAGACAGCAGCACTGATACGAAACACTGCATGAGAAAATAAAAACATAAACAGGTGGAGTAAAAAAAATCACTATGGTTTTGTAGCACAAAGCAGCTCTGGCCATTTGTTACAGAAAACTTGCCCCTGTCTGGGCTCCTGCAGTCAAACATTCAGCGGAAAAATTATAAATACTTTCTGAAAAGTGTAGAAAATGGTAGAAATGTTTTCTGTACAAAATTTACAGAATTATACCCTTGCACCCCTTACCTTCCCTCCCAATTTCCTTCCCAGGAACTGAAATTTGATTCTAGTCTTTTTATCTGTACACAATACTCCACTATACAAACACTGCCATTTGCAAACCCATTTTACCTTTGAATTACAGAATGAAGCATGGGAGAATCTTGTTGTAAAAAAACACCCAAAGGGGGAACAATGAGAATTTGCAACCTGCAGACTCCTAATTTTGTTCAACTACAGGTGAGGGTTGTAGTTCAATACCTGCTCAAGGGCTGCATATTGAATCCTGGACTATATTATAGTAGGTAATAATGTAATAAAAGTTCTATGAGGTCTAGTAGCCCATAGCAGGTAGCATTTACTCTCTACCTGTTTGAAAGCAAACATTTTCTTGGTTGCTATGGGTTACTAGACATAAAGAATATTTTGAGATATTTTATAATATTACCTCTTAAGAGTTAAATCAAGTTTACCTTTGAGATGGTGCAATTAGTGGCACAATGTGCACTTATGATTCAGCTTAGAGTAACACCCAAACTGACTGTTGTAAAAAATATTTTGGCTCATTTTAAATATATACACATTAAATGCACTTTATTACTTTATTCTCCTATGTTCTTTCTGTTTGCTGGGAGCAAATAAAGTCACAAAACCGATATCCTGATATCCAGCAGAGACTGCTGAACTGAAACTAAATGGGGAATTGGATCACAAGGCACAGAAAATGCCTGTGTCAGAAAATATAATGCCAAAGTAATCTTCCATCATCCCCAGGGATAGGAATGAAACCCTCAGGCACATCCCAGCATTTTAGGCACAGTATTGTAATTTACCATCAGTCCCAACCAGTTTGGCCACACAGAGTTTTAACAGTAGGGAATCATTGGCACTTTGTACAGAAAAAGGCCACGGCTTAGATACAGTTTATCAGTGTTTTGTGAAAAATATATAACAGCCTTTAAAACAAATTGAAAAACTACAAGTACGGGATGTATTTTCAGCAATGCTTGGTACCTGGGACTGTCCAAATAAAGGCACTGTGCCTTAAAGCTATTAAAATTATTTAAACATAAGACCTGAAAAAATTAAGGACACGTCTAAAACAATCCAGCTAAAACGTCTGGAATAGTTACATTTAGATCAGTCCGCAGACAGTACAACTTCCATTTATTAAATGTGTCCTTGATTTTCAAATTGTATGCGTATTGAATCTTTTAGCAACCAGCCACAGGGGCTGCTATGTGAACCACATGTTGCTAGAATTCCCATAGAATGTGCAACAGTGTCAGACTGAGTCTCATAGCACAGGGCCCAGAAAGGAACTTGACAACGTAGGCACACTCTCACAGCAATTAGATATGGACAGTGCCAAATGGTGTAGGTTTTTATATAGGCCCACAGTGGAATTAAAGAAAAGCTGAAGGGAGATGGCCTAGGACATGATCCAACAGGGCTTAGGTCCTCTGGAACTCTGGTACTGTGGTTCATCAGTCCAACCCTAATGACAAAGAATTCAGATACATAGGGACATATAAAATTTGGAGTGTACCTGAAATGAAAAATCTCCACAACACAATCAATTTATTAAAAGGAAAGGATGACGAGTTTTGGCAAATTAACTTTGATGTCGAACATTCACATCTTTTTAACTTCAAATATTCTTCAATTTACCAAGAGAGTTCAGGCTGGGGAACTGCCATTATAATGATAGAGCAGTCACTTTTGCATCTCATTATCCACATCACCTTCTCCGTGCTAAAATCCCACATAAATTATTCCTTCATAGAGTAAATTCTCTAGAGAATTATCCACACTACAATTGTATGGGGAAAAAACACTGGTGAATTTTTGAAGAGAATGTTCAGCAGTAGTGATGGGCGAAATGTTTCGCCAGGCATGGATTTGCGGCGAATTTCCGTGTTTCATCATTGGCGGAATGTTTCGCGAAATGGATGAAAAAAAATCGCTGCAGAAAAATTTGCTGCACATCTAAAAATTGTCGCCCGCGTCAAAAGAATAGGCACGCGTCAAAAAAAGAAGAGTCGCGGGCGTCTAAAGGATAGCAATGCGACAAAAGAATAGCCACGGGCGACAAAAGAATAGCCGCGAGCGTCAAAAGAATAGCCGTCAAAAGGGCGTCAAAAGAATAGGCGTGCGACAAAAGAATAGCCGCGGGCGACAAAAGAATAGCCGTGCGACAAAAGAATAGCCACGGGCAACAAAAGAATAGCCACGGGCAACAAAAGAATAGCCGTGCGACAAAAGAATAGCCGCAGGCGACATTTTTTTTGACGCGCAACATTTGCGTCATTTGGCAGTTTCGTGAATTTTTCGCTGTTTTGAGAATCTTTTGAAAGATTCATCACTATTCAGCAGCAAAATTTTGGCACATTACACTCTTAACAGCGTACTTATGATTAGGTAAATATGTGATTTTGTTGTGAAAATACGTCTGATGTACTGAGGTGAGCTTTGGCTGAGTTAGAGGAGAAGAAAATTCAAGTATCAGAGAGTGAAAATCCACCTCTCTCTATTTCTATTGCATTTTTAGGAGGATATTTACCATGGGTGAAATATATATATAGAGCAGTGGAATTTCACTCTGGCAAACTGTGGAGAGTCTGAATTTCACTCTTTGATAAATGTACCCCATAGTATCAATGGCCCTTGGCTGTCAGGTCCGTAACTACAACCACTGTAAGTTCCACGTTCTGTAGCAGGTAAAGAACATTTTTCAAAAATCTGGATTGCTTTGCAATCAACATGAATTTAATCTGAATTAGTTAATAAGAACAAGGCACTGGAGTTAAATGGGAGTAAATGGAGTCAATTTGAGTAAAAGGAGTCAATTTACACCAGAAGGTCATTAAAAGCCACAATTTCAATTGTCCCAACTTCAGTAAAGTCTGAAACAACAATTTAAATCCAGGATGTACCAAACCGCTGTATTCACAAATTGTTCAATTCAACTCCAGTAATATTCTTACTCCAATTTCAGTTTTCTCTAGTTTTGTAAATCCCCCTTCAAAATATCTAATTCCATAGTGTTGTACAATAAAATCCCCTCATTATCTTGTAAATTTTGGATTCAGAGACTGATCTGGAGCAGGTCAGATTTTAGAAAAACAGTCAGCTATATACACTTATACTTGACTATTACTGATATTTAATTTCAGTAACAAGCTTTCTAAAAAAAGGATTGGTTAAAACCATAAGAAATGTTGTTTTAAATCCTCATCAGCCTCATCCAACACTGCAAATCTTCCAAATATTGTTTCAATGTTTTTCATGTTGTGCATGTATCTAGCTCCACAGGAAAAAATGATCCCTATTTGTTTATATATTATTACAGCCAGAAAGCTGGTTATGTACTGTATCTTCCCCCCTACAAATCCCAACTAAATCTGGATCAGTACACACAATTACAGGTTTAAAAGGAGGATGGGGGTGTAAATGAAAGGTATCAAAAGACGACAACTATAAGTTATGAGAACATTTAGAAGACAATTGTATTTAGCAGACTTTTTATGAGTTCAATGTTTAGATTATATGCATTATAATACATCTTTCCATGTTTAATGCATTCACATACACACATCTGTAATGAAAAAATCTTGCATTGTAGGTAAAAAACATGATGATAAGAACTGCTGATCTTTGACAGCTTTGGTGACCCATGCCAATAAGTCTCCATTGCATGAGTGACCAAAGTCACCAAATATTTGGCCACTTTTAAACCAGATATCAGTTGGGGAGTCCATCAGGGGGCCCCCATACATGGGTCATAAGCTGCCAACTTATTCTGTATTACTAGCTTTAGAATGCATTAAGATATTTGTTGTGGATGTCTTTATTAAAGTGTATGGGAGATGGTACATGGGACAATTTTAAGCAATAGCCTGCAAGAATGGGTGTACTCACATCTTAAGCGACTTGGAAACCCTGACTGCTGTTTCCGCCATACCAGAGAGTGCTCTTGTGCATCAGGTAAATGCCATCCTATATGTAATGCAACCAGAGATAGGAAAGCCCTGGAGATATAAGCGTAGGGGCTGCATGACAAGGGATCCGAATAACCAGCAGCCAGATTACACTGGTTTATGTTTAGAGATTGGCAGACCCAGATGCAACTGTGATTAGGTGAGAAGGAAAGAGTTAAGGCAGGAGAAGGCTGGCCTGGGGAGGGGCGGAGAAAGAGAGGGATGTGATGTCAGAAAAGCACTCACTTCCTTATCTTCTGAGCAGGTAGAAACATCCCACCCACCCTCCCTCTTTTTGCATATTTTGAGAAATGTCAGGAGTTTCTCTTCTTTTGGTTTTCATATTATCTATTAATAACTGAATGTGGAATTTTACCTGAATGCATTTTTATATTGTGCTTTCTGTATCTTTATATGGTATAAACTTGAGAGTCAGCTTTGTGTTTAATTCATGTTAACAACGATTTCTTGATCCAGGGAATGTTTCCGATCGCCCAGGGGGTCAGGAAGGAATTTTTTCCCTCTTGAGGCATAATTGGCACTAGCTTCAGGTTGGGTTTTTTGCCTTCCTCTGGATCAAAATAGTGGATATATGATAATATATTTCAAGTTTTATTTGTCACAGCAGCGGTAGGACCTTGCCAGAGTACTGCACAGGTCATTTTAGCAGAGGGAGAAAGGAGGTTCTCTCCTGTGACTGCCCGGTGGATTGATAGATACAGACGCTACTACTGCTTGTGCTAGGTGACAGCCTGCTTGGATTTCCTATCATCGAGACACTGCAGATCCAGGACCGGCAGCAGGGCTGCTGAACTTCTCTCATGGTTGGTAATGCAGCTCCTGCTGGTAGCAGAGTTTGGGGCCATCCTCTCCGTAGGTAGAGGCAGTCTAATACTCATTCAAGTCTTCAGCGAGGAACGGCAGAGCATAGTAGCGACCTCTTATGGAATTATGGCTTTAGAATATTGCCTTGGGTTAGGCTGGCAAGGTCCTATTTATTTGATAAAATGTGAATAAATGCTGTGGCCATTTTCTCCACCTCTGTCTCCTGGTGTTTCATTGAGATATGTAACAAGGGGGTTCAGTGGGGTGCCTCAAGGCGAAGGGTCAATTGAGGAGTCCCCTTGTCAAGCTTCACACCCAATGAAACTCATTGTTTTACAGAAAAAATTAATCATTAGAAAAATTACCATCTCAAGTCCTAGGTGTAAATTCCCAATGTGTTTCAGTGTTTTGTCTCACCGTTACACTACATGTCTATGTTTGCTAATGCTATACTTGCCTTCTGTATCATATAGAGATCTTATTATAAAGTATCTAAAATAATTAGGCATTCTTCTTGATCTCAGAACTCCACCAAGCTAAAAAATAGAACTCAAGGAACCTTTGGCACAATAAGTGGTTCTTTGTGACCAGTATTTAGTACACAGCAACAAACCCTACAAATGTGGCACATAACAAGACCTTTACAGTTAGAGGCAAATATACAGTATAATAAGACATAAAAACACCTTACAAAACAGTTCACTCTGTTAGGTGAAGTATAGATACATGAGTGCAAATGGAAGACATGGTGAAATGTTGTAGTTAGAGTTAGGTCAGGTTTTGCACTGGAATTATGTGAAAGCAAAGCTTCCTGTCTGCTCACTTTGCCCAACTCATAGGCAAAAAGCAGGGCTAAGCAAGATTAGATAGATACTGTGCAATAAACTCTTAGCAACGGTCTTTACTGCCATAGGGGTGCACTCTCTGGACTTGTTCTTTTGGTATTTAATTGCTGGTCAAATCTTGCATCATACATTTGTTGTCCTTTAAGGCAACTTATGCAAAATAAAAACATATTAATATTCTTTGTGGGGCATTTTTGAGGGCTCATCTAAAAGTGGACTGTGCATCCTGTGCATTGCCTTTTGCATCATAGTTATTGAAACAGCTATGTTTAAAAAAAACAGCATACCAACCCTTAGGGCTACCTATCAGCTAATTTAAAGGCCTATTACCTTGAAATAATGTGCAGGGCAGAGACATCACAGCCAAGGAATGCCTGTAGCCTCCTCCCACTGACATCACAGAAATAGAAAATGCTAAAAATGGTGCTACATAAGCCTAGAAGTAAATGACACCTCCCACAATTTCTGTGTGTAAATACAGCTATGCAAAACAATACAAATAAAATCCTACAAGCTGTTATTACATGAAGAACATTAGTACTGGAGGCAATCGTATAGGTCTGCTATATTTTACAAAAACTTAATTTAACTTAATACACAAATTACATGTTGAGGATGCTCCATAATTTAAAGCATTGCCAGCAACTATGGAACTAGGCTTACTGAGCTGCTACACACATAATCTTTTATTTTAATAATGCGAATTTTAAGAAAAACAGAAAAAAGTAAAAAATATAAAGCAAATTGAGGAAAAGTCAATATGTGGTCAAAATGTGGTATCCTGTTTAAAAACAAAGGTAAACAACCCCTTAAAGGAAATCTATACCCATAGAATGAATACTTTACCAACATTTTATATCAGGGGTGCCCAAGAGGTAGATCGCGGCCTACCAGTAAATCACTTTAGAGTTTTTGGTAGACCACAAGGCGGGATGCCATCCCACCACTTTTTTGTGCCCCAACATAACAGAGCTTTTGATTGTAGCCATACTGCTGTGTTGACACTTGTATAATGTTATCTGAGCATTAAATGTGAATTTGACACTGCATTTATATATATTGCTATTTGTGTTTAGGTATTAAACATCAGTTATTTTTTATTAAAGTAGATCTCATGATGGAGGCCTGGTGGCAAGAGTAGATCACAGGGTGACAAACTCTGGGTACCCCTGGTTTATATCATGTTAAGTGGCCTATTAAAGAAACTTACCAAACTGGAATATATATATATATATCAGTAAATACTGTCCATTTAATCCTTTCCCTTGAGCCACCATTTTGTGATGGCCTGTGTGCTCCCTCAGAGATCACCTGACAGGAATTAATGCAGCTCTAACTGTAACAGGAAGTAGTGTGGGAGTAAAAGACAGAACTCTGTCCATTAATTGGCTGATGGGGCCTAACGTGTGTGTGTGCACGTAAAGCGTATGATCTCAGGGGGCGCTGCCCTTAGTACTTAAAATGACAATTTTCTATTTAGGATTACCCAGTGGCACATACTACTAAAAAATGAAGATGAATAAGATGAAGCAGGGTTTTACATATGAGTTTGTTTATGCAATATATTTGTATGAAGACCTACATTGTTCAGGTGTATAGTTTTCCCTTAAAGCTCATACTTTCATAAATAATATACCTAACTGGGCCCGGGGAGATTCTCCTTCTGCTCATAGGGACAATTAAATACTTTTGTGCATCTGACTATTAAAAAATATATTTCAATGGACAAAAAAAAAAAAACCTGGGGACACAGAGTCACAGATTTGCACATTTTTTCTAGAATGGTAGCCATTGGATGCAATTGATTGCTGCGCTGCCTGAGGAAGGCATTTCATAGCATTTGGCAATGGTGGGGCATATTTTTAAAGGTGGGTAAGAAAGTCACAATAGAATTCACTAGACATTGCCACATGTACAGTATACCTCGTAAAATCACCTTATGAATTTTGGTGAATGTGTTTTTTTTTTTGTTTAAAGTGATACTGACACTAAAAAACTACTCTTCAAAATATGAAAGTACATTAAAAGTTACCTATAGGTCATGTTGATGGTTTTTTACCGATAGCTTTACTTTTGTAAGTAATTGTTACTTAGGGTTCCTAAAACAGACTGTTTTGCCAACCTGACTGTCCCTTCTCAGCCTGTCAGTTATAGCTTCTAATGCTAAGAACTTCTGCTACACAAATATGGCAGCCCCCTCATAGAGGAACATGAGCGGTCAGATAGGTAATGTAAAAGCTTTGGACATATACTTTTATGATAACATTATAAATAGGGTGCAAAGATAATGTTATGATAGATATAAACAAAGGTTTAATTTCTGGTGTCAGTATCACTTTAACTGCATAAAAACTGACTAATTTTAATGCTAGAATTGACCCGCTGCCTGAATTTGTCCATTGGTGAGGGGGTGTAAAATAATGGGGTCATTTAGCAAAAAATAAATATATAGTTTTAAAAATAACACCACTGGCTCTTTGCCATGTATTATTTCCATGGCTGTGCTGCACAGCATTATATCCCCCCTGAGTGGAACAACAGAGTATGCACCATGAATTTTAATAGTGAAATTCACAAAAGGTAATAGAATGACAAATTACTGATAAATCAATGGAAAATGCAACATTTATTTAAAAATCTTGTGAATAACAGTGTATAAACAGACATCCAGGCATTCACCTCTATACAAATATGGTATCGTTTAAAACATCATTAAAATAATATTTACAACGGCAACATTAATTTTGGCCTTTTTTGTGAACTCCTTTATTTATGTATAAAATCAATTATTCTGCATGAGGGGACCATGCTTTACTTATGGGCAGATTTATCAAGGATTAAAGAGGGATGGCCTGAGGGATTAGCAGAATTTAGCTTTCTCCCCATTTAGTACAATCTCCTGACAGCCAAAAAAAGAATTTGGGTAATTGTTATATATAAGCATCTGTATTTTACAAGCATTATTACTTTTTAAAAACAAAATGTTGGTAAATATCTCAGTCCTGGTGATAGGTACAGAATAAATATTTTGATTTTGGCCATGGAGGACCTTCAGCTCATGTTGCACTACAACTCCCAGCATTCCATGACAGCTATCAGCATACAGTGTTGCAATCTAGTCCTAATATACACCTGTTATTACAAAGTAACAGTCTTTTATGTGACTAAAGGCACCAATTCTTACCTCTCTACATCCTGTCTTACGGATACAGTCCCTTACAAGAGGCTACTATACCCACTGCTACAGTCACTTGTATTATACTTTTGATCTCTTCCCAGAGGCTATTATCCCCACTGCTACTATAGGCACCATCCCTCCCTACTATACCTGCTATCCCACAGCCCCAGTCCCTTCCCAGAGGCTATTATCCCACTGCTACTATAGGCACCATCTCTCCCTACTATACCTGCTATCCCACAGCCCCAGTCCCTTCCCAGAGGCTATTATCCCACTGCTACTATAGGTTCCATCTCTCCATACTTTACCTGCTATCCCACAGCCCCAGTCCCTTCCCAGAGGCTATTATCCCCACTGCTACTATAGGCACCATCTCTCCCTACTATACCTGCTATCCCACAGCCACAGTCCCTTCCCAGAGGCTATTATCCCACTGCTACTATAGGCACCATCTCTCCCTACTATACCTGCTATCCCACAGCCACAGTCCCTTCCCAGAGGCTATTATCCCCACTGCTACTATAGGCACCATCTCTCCCTACTATACCTGCTATCCCACAGCCCCAGTCCCTTCCCAGAGGCTATTATCCCACTGCTACTATAGGGACCATCTCTCATAGTAACATAGTAAGTTGGGTTGAAAAAAGACACACGTCCATCACGTTCAACCATAATGCCTATATATAACCTGCCTAACTACTAGTTGATCCAGAGGAAGGCAAAAAAACCCCATCTGAAGCCTCTCTAATTTGCTGCAGAGGGGAAAAAATTCCTTCCTGACTCCAAGATGGCAGTCGGACCAGTCCCTGGATCAACTTGTACTAAGAGCTATCTCCCATAACCCTGTATTCCCTCTCTTGTACTGAGAGCTATCTCCCATAACCCTGTATTCCCTCACTTGTACTGAGAGCTATCTCCCCTACCCCTGTATTCCCTCACTTGCTAAGAATCCATCCAGCCCCTTCTTAAAGTTATATAATGTATCAGCCAGCACGACTGATTCGGGGAGGGAATTCCACAACTTCACAGCTCTCACAGTAAAAAATCCTTTCCGAATATTTAAATGGAACCTCCCTTCTTCTAAATGGAGTGGGTGCCCTCGTGTCCGTTGGAAGGACCTACTGGTAAATAAAACATTAGAGAGGTTATTATATGATCCCCTTATATATTTATACATAGTTATCATGTCACCTCTTAACCGCCTCTTCTCCAGTGTAAACAGACCCAACTTGGCCAGTCTTTCTTCATAACTGAGACTTTCCATACCCTTTACCAGCTTAGTTGCCCTTCTCTGGACCCTCTCTAACTCAATCATGTCCCGTTTGAGCCCTGGAGACCAGAACTGAACAGCATATTCTAGATGGGGCCTTACCAGCGCTCTGTAAAGGGGAAGAATAACCCCCTCCTCCCGTGAATCTATACCCCTTTTAATACAGCTAAAAACCTTGTTTGCCCTTGCAGCTGCTGCCTGGCATTGCTTGCTACAGCCAAGTTTATTATCTACAAGCACTCCAAGGTCCTTCTCCATTATGGATTTGCCTAGTGCAGTCCCATTAAGGGTATAAGTGGCTTGCATATTTTTACATCCCAGGTGCATGACCTTACATTTATCCAGATTAAATCTCATCTGCCACTTAGCCGCCCAGTTTGCCAGTTGGTCAAGATCCTGCTGCAGGGATGTCACATCCTGGATAGAATTGACTGGTCTGCAGAGTTTTGTGTCATCTGCAAACATTGATACATTACGTATAATACCCTCCCCTAAGTCATTTATGAACAAATTAAACAAAAGTGGACCCAGTACAGAACCCTGAGGGACCCCACTGAGAACCTTACTCCATGTAGAGAATGTGCCATTAACAACCACCCTCTGTACCCGATCCTGTAGCCAGTTTTTTATCCATGTGCAAACGACTTCACTAAGACCAATAGACCTTAGCTTAGAAAGCAGTCGTTTGTGGGGAACGGTATCAAATGCTTTGGCAAAATCCAAATAGATTATATCTACTGCATCCCCACTGTCCAGCTTCTTACGTATCTCATCATAAAAAGCAATTAAATTGGTCTGACATGACCTGTCCTTCATAAAGCCATGCTGATTATTGCTCATAATGCCATTCTCCACTACATAATTTTGTATGTGATCCCTTAACAAGCTTTCAAATAACTTGCCTACCACGAATGTCAAACTTACAGGCCTATAATTGCCAGGCTGTGATCTTACTCCCTTTTTAAATATAGGAATGACATTTGCCTTCTTCCCTACTATACCTGCTATCCCACAGCCACAGTCCCTTCCCAGAGGCTATTATCCCACTGCTACTATAGGTACCATCTCTCCCTACTATACCTGCTATCCCACAGCCCCAGTCCCTTCCCAGAGGCTATTATCCCACTGCTACTATAGGCACCATCTCTCCCTACTATACCTGCTATCCCACAGCCCCAGTCCCTTCCCAGAGGCTTTTATCCCCACTGCTATTATAGGCACCATCTCTCCCTACTATACCTGCTATCCCACAGCCACAGTCCCTTCCCAGAGGCTATTATCCCACTGCTACTATAGGCACCATCTCTCCCTACTATACCTGCTATCCCACAGCCCCAGTCCCTTCCCAGAGGCTATTATCCCCCCACTGCTACTATAGGCACCATCTCTCCCTACTATACCTGCTATCCCACAGTCCCTTCCCAGAGGCTATTATCCCACTGCTACTATAGGTACCGTCTCTCCATACTATACCTGCTATCCCACAGCCACAGTCCCTTCCCAGAGGCTATTATCCCCACTGCTACTATAGGCATCATCTCTCCCTACTATACCCGCTATCCCACAGCCACAGTCCCTTCCCAGAGGCTATTATCCCCACTGCTACTATAGGCACCATCTCTCCCTACTATACCTGCTATCCCACAGCCACAGTCCCTTCCCAGAGGCTTGCCTGGGTTGAATATGTCATAGATCTTGATAACTAATGGTGCAGAATGATTTCATAAGTTCATAAATTATTATGAGTGACTGCAACAGTTACTGTGCTGTTTTTCATATTAAGACCTTAAAATTCCATAATATTTTACTATATGTGTCGCTTAATTATATTTCTAACCTATTTTAGTGGATATTTCACAGGAGAGTATTTTATATTTTCAATTTAGACAGTTAAGTGGTATGATGATACAATAATACTCAGGGGCAGATTTAGGAGACCCCACCACGTGAGTTAAGGAACTCGTGCAGGGTTTTGGAGAGCAAAAAACTTGTTAGTTAAGGTATTTTTCACTGAACAAGCTTTCACCTAAAAGCCTAAGGATAATAAAAAGCTTAAGGATAATAAATACCTCAATTAATGAAAAAAATTTCTCCAAAAACCCACAAAAATCTCACTCTGTGTTACCTTTATGTAAGGCTCGAGCAATCATAAATCTGCCCCATGTTTAAGTTAGCGTAGGCACAATATAAGAAGCTAATTAGCCTTCATTTTATTCTCAAATCAGAATGGCAACAAGATTCTTTTTACATGATTGTGATGATTACTCTGAAGGCACAAAATAAAAGCATACAGGCAACTAAAGTGTTATGTACTAAGGTACATCTTAATTTGAAATTCAAGTGTTTGGTGTCAGTCTACTACTGCAAAAGTAGCAAAAACTGCTTTATGTGGTTCTCCTTACATCTAGGTGTGCTTTGCTTTTACACATTCATTTATATCAACAAAGACATAAAGTAAAAAAAAACTATTGGGTTGCCTTAACATCTAAATAGAATAAGTGATTGCAGCCAGTTGGGTTTTTGTTTTGTTTTTTTTTTGGCAAAACTTCAGCACAATCTTTTAAAATTAAGATAATGAAGATGAAATGAGCATATTTATTGGAGCAGGGGGCTGTAGGTTCACCATATAATTATACAGTCAGTAAACACTGGAATCCGATTTGATATACTGTAGCATTGGTATAGTGGATTATATAAGCCAAGCTGGAGCAGTATTTGGTATTTATAAATCTGTACATGACTAGAGCTACACTGTTGGACAGAAAATAATTATGTGCTCCCATTTATCCCAAGCAGTAGCAGAAATACTCAGAAGTGAACACTTATTTTAACACGTTTATGGAATTTTCACCCCACACAAAGTGAGCTTTGGAATCCTTTTGTAAGGAAGCACAGATACGGTGAGAATGAGATTTTGCTACTGTTGGTACATTATTGGAGTGGGAGCAGAGCTTTTCTAAGGCATTATCTTCATAACGTGACATCTCTAGATTTATTGTGAAAGTCTTGGAACACTGTGTCCACCCAACTCCTAAGAGGAGTTTTAATAGCACATGCATCATGTGCTATTAAATATGGATATAACTTGGCAGATCCACATCTCATTTTGGGTTATTCTACATTATATCTGATTACAGACACTATAGCGATCATTTATGCAACAAACTGCTGGGAATCATGGTAACTTTTGGTTATTTTGACCTAATATTGGATAAAAAAAATCAATAATTTACTATTATTTGCAACCATTTGTTTCTGCTTGAAAATATATTTGTCCCAATAGAGATTTTGCCATAGATGGCCATTGTAGGGAAATATACAGTATGCCATAGTGAAAAAAAAAACATGGACATTTAACAATATGTAATAGAGTGCTGGAAAACTTGCTGTAATTTTACCATAAGTTTTAATTATTTGTGCCACCTCAGAATTGCTGAATACTTTTGGTGAAAAATGCAAGAGGAAATTTTTTTAAAAATTGTTTAGAAAATTGTAGGAATATATGAGCTTGGGGGTTACAATATGTGTATGAAAAAAGCATTAAGTTTACTCAAATCTGTGTAAAAGAGTATGAAATGTTAAAAAATCAGCCCAGTGGAGTTAATATGCCATCTGCAATAAGTTACTAAAATGCAAGAGAGCAATAACCCAGCAGCCTTTCCCATGTTTTTTTATTTTGCTTCTATAGAATGTTTGAGTAGGAGGATGTGCAATAATAATTAAGACAGATGAACTGATAACAGCTAGTTATTCCTGTGGACACTTTAAAATATGCAGTGTATTAATTAATGTATTAATTAATGTCACTCTCTTTTCTTTAACACAGTCTCAGACATGAGCCCTTAGATACATGGAAATTGACTACTAGACCTTTATTTGTAATTAATGTAGAAAATAAGTATATGTTTATGGAAAAGATTTCTGTATCCTTTTAAGAGAGATTGATTTCTGACAATTTTCTTAGTGCACACCGGATAACTAAAATTACTTATTACATTTAATGATAGTGTAATCAAACACTGTGCTGCTTTCTTTTTAGAACTATACCTATATCTAATATAGACAGTTATTGAAATTGTATCCTCTAGACCTGTCCGGCAGTTTATCTACCCATCTAAGGGGCCCCCCAACAGGACTATCTGACCGATATTTAGCCAGAAACTGGGCAAATGTTGATTGAGCAGATTTGATATTCCCATTGACTTGGTCATTGTCCCAACAGCCTGTATCTTGTAGCCCCCAGGGCTTAAAGCTGGCTATACATTGTAAGATCTGCTCATTTGGGAGGGTGCGGAACAAACTGATTTAATATCCCCCCCTCGTTCCAACAGGAAAATCAAACCTGCCCAATCAACATCTGGCCAATTTTCGTCAAGATAATCTGCCAAATCAGTCTATATCAGCAGCTTAAACCTGCCTGTATATGGCTACCTTTAATTCATAAACTACAGATGGAGCAGCAACTTTGCATCACTAGTATTATTTCTGTATGGGTGGAGCAGGAAGCAAGATTCAAAACTTCCATTTGTGACAAGTTTACAAAAGACTATGATGTTAAATTTTGATAAAAGGATTTATGTAAATGATTGCTTCCTTTACAGTGATAAATAAGGAAGAAGGAAAAGGAGGGTCCCCATAAGTGGAATGGAGGGTTCGGGTGGGAATTAAAAAGGAAAGGCGGAACACCTGTGGCATGCAAATGGAGAGCTGACCATAATGTATGTGCTATTTATTGCATACTACATTTAGCAAGCTAGGTCATAAATCAGACTGCAGTGATGGAGAAAGCTAGACCCAGGCAAAGCTAAGTTAAGGACAAGTCAACCTTTTATAAAAATGTATTCATTTTACAGGAAATCACAGTTTCTTTAGAAAATGTCCATTAAGTTCTTTATAATGTAAGCACATGGGGGAGGAAGGGATAAGGGGGTACAGCTAGAGACATAATTTAGGACTACTTATTGTAAGCTCTTTTGGGCAGGTTTCTTTTCAACTCTTGTATCGGTTATTGATTGCTTTATATGTTACTCTGTATGTCCAATGTATGAAACCCACTTATTGTACAGCGCTGCGGAATATGTTGGCGCTTTAGAAATAAATGTTAATAATAATAATACTTAGTGCTAAGAGATATTTAAGCAGATGAAATTTTGTTAAGAGGGTAGTTTAGAGCTCTGCCAGCATTGAAGCAATGTGAGCCATGTTGCTTTAGGGCATGTGCTTTTAGGGCACTGTAGAGGTAGTGGAGGCCAGGCTCAAATGGTGCCAGATAATGCCTTTAAGACATTTACAAAATCAATGTTATTTCATTATGTAATGCTAGATTTATTTTTTACTTAAGTCTTTGATTCAACCTACATCAATACAACTGCTAAAACCTCTCTATATTTTCAGTCAGTGGCTGCTGGGGTGCTGAAAGTTGTAGCTCAACAACAGTTAAAAGATCTCTGTGGCACATCCTTGCATTGAATTGCCCAGGTTCCCGCTTTATTCACCCTAACAAGTGTCTACCTGTGGCTCGGTGGCCCAATATAATTCCAAGTGACTTTCTGCAAATAAATGGGTTACATTAATAGCATTCGAAATCTGATTCAGCTTTTAAACAAATGTACATATTACACAGAAATGTATGGTTGAATTTGATTCAAATGAATTTCCCTTCAGTAAATCTGATGCTGTTCTTTTATACTAGATTTATAGCTATGCATTCCAGTAACAAATTATAGCCTAAATGCTGCAGAATATATTGAATAACATGCAGTCAATCATTTTCCTTTAAATGATTAGAAAATAATGCTTTATTCAGTTTTGATATACACTGAGCTTCATGTCCTATGAAAAACTAAAAATTAGCTCAATTAGTTCAAATGCTTCAGGACCGATTTCTGAAAGTTTGCACTGGGGATTCCAGAACTTAAGACCTTTTTGTCAAAATTGTTTTGGCATCCTTGAATGTTTTTAACAAACTGACATATTTCTAAAACAGGGAACCCCAACCCTTATTACCCGTAAAAAGAGTTGGGGAGCAACACAATCATGACACATTTACATAGGGGTACCACATAAGCACTGTGATTGGTTACTTTGTAGCCCCTATGTTGACTGACAGCCTACAGGAGGCTCTGTTTGGCAGTATATCTGGTTTCTATGCCTCCAAAACTTGCCTCCAAGCCAGGAATTCAAAAATAAGCACCTGCTTTGAGGACACTGGGAGCAACATCCAAGGGATTGGTGAGCAACATGTTGCTCCTGAGCCATTGGTTGTGGACCACTGTTCTAAAAAATAGCACTGGGGAATCCAGAACATCAGATATCTCCAAATCTTTTTACCTATTGATTATTTTTTTTAACAGCCATGAATGTTTTTAACAAATGTAAATATTTATCAATTTATTTAACTGCTTTAAGAAGTCAAACTCATTCATTTTCTATGGAGTATTAGTACTCAGTGCAGTCTAAAAGCAGCATTGTGCACTAACTCCTATCTGAATCCTTAATCCCTAATGCAAATTACATGTGGGGAGAAAGGTTCTGACTATCCTAATCACTGAACTGCCCAATCTGAAATGATCCGCAGTGTTTCAACGAGAGGTTAGTAATGTTACTTCTTGGTAAAACTGATCATCATTTGTATATCAGTCCCTGAGAAAGGCACCAAGAAACAACTGTGGAATTCATTGCACTTTAGTAGTTACTCCCTTCCTTTCTCAAATACAGTACGTTACATCATAAAATTGTAGGTTTACAGTGATGTCATTAGGCTCGGGGAGAGAGATGAAGTAAAGCAACAGAGACAAACTGAAAGTGCTTTCTCTATAACCTAAAGAGACTGTGATAAGTAGCACTAGATAGCTGCATTCTTTCATTCATTTTCTGTTGCTGAGAACCAGTACAATTAGATAATATAGGACAGAACTAATTTTATGTGTTCACTAAAAATTTATTTGGATTTTATATTGCGCATCAGGTTTTTGTAAGTCTTATCCTGCCAGTGAAACAGTCATTTTAAGGCTCAACCAGTTAATGACATTAAAAAAATATCTGGTTCGTTTAAGGATAAACCTTGAATTTTTTTCAAATATCAAACAATGTTCCTTGCAAAACAACTCTCTAAACTTCAAATGGAAATGAAGAGAACATCAGGGGGAGGTTTCAGCTGATACACCATGCTCACCGTGCCTTTGGATTGCAAACGATCATAGAATTTCAAGCCTTAACTCTTTGAGAAGCAAATAAAGTAAGCAGTCCACCTTCCATCTGTAGGTTGCAATGTTTCCAGTATTATTAAGTAAAGGATGCATCAAAATATAGAGTTCATTAGGAAAGAGCTTGTAACTTATAAACTAGCCTTTGGTACAGCACAGAATAACTGTTGTTATTTCTTGACCCCTCTCTTTAGAGAACTATTTAAGGCTGGACTTATAGGATGCCTATCTCCCAGGAAATTGTTTAGAAATGTAAAATGGATATTCATGAACAAAAATATTTCAGATTCTGTGCTACATTTCTGCTCATTACAAAGCTCTCCTTTTCATCTGTGCATTCCTCCCATGAGGTCAGAGGAACACATCATGCCATCAGTGATAGTTATAACCCAAAAACATGTACACAAAAGCTCCCACAGATCATAGTAACTTATGAAGCATCCCACAGATAGACAATCACTTCTCAGTCCAGAAATTGGAGTCTGAAGATGATTTCAGAACTCCCAAGCAATTACGTTCATTTAATATATCCTAAAAAAATAAAATTGTTTTCTTGGAATCTGTTTTCCATAAAATGTGAACATACAACAGACTTTCTTTCCTTAGTCAAAACGGCGTCTCCCTTCCCCATACACCTTTACTGCTAGCAAGGGCCACAGGACTATGCTGTCACAGTGTTCTGCAGCTGTGTCTAGCTTGTAAGCGGTGCATAATTAGGTTCAGTTAAGAGGTATGTGCAAAACTGATCCTTAGAATTCAATACAGCGCATATAAAGACATATTTCTTCAACTTTGCTAGCTCTGGCCAAATGAGCGCAGAGTCTCAACTCTCCAGCACTAGTCTCTAAGATTTCAGAACTATGATCCCATCCACCTGTGGGTTGATACAGAGTGGGCAGCACACCTCTGTTCCTCACGTATAAGTGTGGAGTTCCATCTGCTTCTCATGTCGGCTCGCTGTCCTACATTCCACCCTCAGATTTTCCACAGATTGAGAAGGAAAAGAGTAGTGTTTGGGGAGAAGGCAGATGAGAAAGTGGGGATACTGGGAAGCCACAGCAACTCCCCAGGGTTGACGGTCACAGCCTAGACAGAAAACAATATATTAATATAATATATATAATATAATAAATATTTTTAAACAACATGTTAACAACAGAAATAATTCTTTACAATACTTTAACCCATATCTTTCTACAATCTGAGAATGTAATTAAAGAAATTTCAGAAAAATGTAGCTGAAAAATGTAGGTTAATGGATCATTTTACATATAGAATAATATATAATGTTCTTATCACATAAGACTTAGGTCATTAGACTAGTCGAACATAAAAAAACAGTTGTCTTAAAATGATTTGACAAACAAGAGTTCAGAGTAAAAATAGTATCAGAAGGCCCTACTCACAAGAGCTTACAATCTTAAAGGTTAGGGTACATTGGAAAAATAAGGAAAATATAATATATCAGTTGGTGCTTTATGATAAGTTGATGTCTGATCAGTCAAGATAAACTGAATAAGCTTCTCTAAACAGGAGGGTCTTTAGGGAATGTTTGGAAGGAAGGGGAGCAACAACTTGAGTTAGAGAGTTCCAGAGACAGACAGAAGCTTGAGAGGAGATGGTCAGTAGCCGATTGCAGGTTGCACGAAGGAGTATGGTATTTTGAGATCAGAGCTTAAATATAAGAAGCAGCTTTGTTGTTAAGGGCCTTGATTGTGAGTTACAGTAATTTTAATTTGATTCCAGAGGAGATTGGGAGCCAGTGAAAATATATTTTAAGGGCGGCAGCAGATGTGGAAAGATGACATAGATGATTGAGTCTATTTTTCGCCAGGCATGGATTTGCTGCAAAATTCCATATTTCGACAATGGCAAATTTTTTTGCAAAACGGTAGCAAATATTAGGCACGGAAAAAACTCGCCAAGTGAGGGAAAAGTCACAGTCGGGTAAAAAAAAGCCACAATCAAAATGTTGTGAGGTAGCCACATTTTGTGAATTATTTGCCATTTTGTGAATTTTTCAGCAGTTTCGCTAATTTTAAGGCAAAACTAAATGAGACAGATTCACTCACCACAATTTAGAACAGATTGGAGTGATGAAAGAAGATATACTGGAACACCTACAAGTTAAATAAGCTAAGCAATGATTGTGGTTTAGAGGATAGAGAGGAGATTAAAAAAGAGTAGAGTTGTTTTTTGCAGGAAAAGGCAGACAAAACAATTAAGACTTATCACTGGAACAATAGCTCTACCAGTGATAACTAATGTGCCTTCGTATCATATAACTTTGTATTTCTCTGTCCTTGCTTTTGTAATTGAAAAATAAAAATATAAGTTACAAAAAAAAAAAGAGTAGAGTTGTTTAGCAATTGATAGAGCTCAATTGTAGCAGGATGGAATGACCTTGAAGTGGATGAATTTAGGATCAACGTGTGACTTTCTTCACTGGCATTCAGCTAAATTACTACAGTACATCTTCTGAGTTAAGTTAGTGTGCCAAGGTTGGGTTTTAACTCGTTGACTGTGACAGGTGGAGGAAGAAACAAGGGAGCCAAGAGCTAAAGAAAGTGCATCACTGTAGAGCGAAGCTGCCATATTTGGACAGTAGAGGCTGCTAATATGAGAGATCTGATGATACTGCTGATAGTTGTTGTGCCTCAAATGCGTAAAGATTTCTGTATGTGTGGGTGGAGAGAGATGGTTGTGATAGAACAGTAGAACGTATTATTTGAAAGGAATAAAGGTGATGGTCAGATAGGGGGAAAGGAAAGTTAGTGAGGTTTGAAAATTGACAGGCATGGCAGAATATCAGAATCACTCATACTGTGAGTCAGTCCACAATAAGGGGCCAAATGAAGTTTTAGTGAAAGGAGTTTAGAGGTATCTGAAGAAACACAGTTGTCAATGGGAATTTTAAAGTCACATATAATGAGAGCTGGTGTCATAGCAGCAAAGTGATTTAGGAAAGTAGAATACAGACCAAGGGCTTGATATATAACTGCAGATAGAGAGCAGAGGTAGAGTGATTGAGGAAAGTAATTGTATGCTGCGGACTTCAAAAGAAGGAAAGGAAAGAGACGTTCCTGTGGTTAGAGTTTGAAACCTACATTGAAACCTACATGTAAGGGAGAGACAAATTCCAGCCCCACCACCCAGATGACCTCCAGGTCTAGGGGTATTACTAAATGAGAAGCTTCCATTGGAGAGGGCAGCAGGTGAAGCACGAAAAGGCATAAACAATGTTTCAGTAATGACCAGAAGGTCAAGGAATTTGGATATAAAGAGGTCATAAGTTGCATAAAATTTACTTCAAATGGATCATGCATATGAAAAAGGGAGAGAGCTTTATGTGAATTACATAAGTATCAAATGTTTAAAAGGTCTAAGAGACAAAGAAGACATTAACAAGTGCCCCTGTGTAGGAAATGCTCACTGTCCCACATTCAAGTTACTAAACTGACTTTTACCCTTAATTTATACTGGGCAATACATTTCTTTGTATGTTATAAATTATAAATTGTACCTTTAATGTAAGTAAATGCAATAGTTATTTATAAGAAACATATGGGGGCCCATTTACGAACGGGCCGAATGCGTCCGATTGCGTTTTTTCCGTAATGATCGGTATTTTGCGATTTTTTCGGAAAATTATCGCGACTTTTTCGTTACCAATACGATTTTTGCGGAAAAACGCAAGTTTTTCGTAGCCATTTCCGAAAGTTGCGATTTTTTCGTAGCGTTAAAACTTGCGCAAAAAGTTGCGATTTTTTTCGTAGTGTTAAAACTTGCGCAAAACGTCGCGCCTTTTAAGTTTTAACGCTACGAAAAAAGCGCAACTTTTCGCGAAAAAAATTGTTGCAAATAGACAACAGAATAAATTATGATTGAAGAATTGTTAAATGTCTTTCTCTCTGCAGCTGTCTGTGTCAGTTTTTATTAGTTATGAGTAAGAATGACAAATAAAGTGTGGTTCCTTTGTTACAGGTTTCACCATGCAAAGCCAGAGATCCCCTGTAGATGCTTTATAGGCAAATTACTAAATGGCTACAACAGTTAGTAGCAAGCCCACAGAGTGCTTTCAGGTTAGGGAGTCCTTTCACTATACCAGGGCCCTATTTACTACTTTGCCTGCACCCTATTTACTGCTTGTAGGTCATGCATTCTTATATTATACCTAGGATACAGGTCAGGGGACAGCCAGATGATGCCTAACACAGCATAATGAGGCACAGTCACATGAATGGCACGTCAGCCTTGCCATGTCTATGAAAGGACAATGGACATATAATACAAAAGTGTATTATTGACCGTGATATATATGAGGGGTAGTACCACTCACTGAGTGGTACGTCAGGTTCCTGCTCATTAAAACAAAATACAGATGCTGTTAGATTTAGCAACCTCTTCATTCCAATACAGACTATACCTTTTTTGAATTATCAATCATAACTTTCCTGACAGTCAGGTGTTAATAACTATGACAAAATTTGAACTGCCGGGAATCCTTCAGTATTCCCCAGCTTGACTTTTAATTAATTTTCCCCATAGTTTTACATTTTAATAAAATCTCATTCCACCATAATAATTTTCATACTATGAACAGTGAACATTACATTTTACATTACATTAACATTTATTTATAAAGCGCCAACATATTCCGCAGTGCTGTACAATAAGTGGGTTACATACATTGGACATACAGAGTAACATATAAAGCAATCAATAACCGATACAAGAGGTGAAGAGGGCCCTGCCCAAAAGAACTTACAATCTACAAGCTTACAATATTTTAAAATACACCCCCTTTCAATGGTGTCAGACATCACAGTAAATATTACTGATTCAGTGATAAAACCTGAACAAGCTAAACACCTTCTAGAAACTGTCATTAAGAAAATAGAACAGGGATGGAAAATATGGAGTTTCCATTATATGTAGAGGCTTATTGCTTGTACTTCACAACAGTTAAGGGTCTTTGACTTCCCAGCCACAGGCTGAATTACATGAAATAAATGTCTTTAGGGGATTACTGGAATCAGATGATTGTAATAACCGCTAAACAATTTAAACTAAAGTCTAAAGTCTCTGTGTGAGAAAACCACTTCCATTTAAAGAAAAATATAATGCAGAGCCAATTCCCTGCCTCCACAGCACAGATAAGTGCCATTAGCTTTCTGCAGATACTTGTGTTGAAAATTACATAGGATACCTCGCTTTATAAACTTACAGTCCTAAATATAACACTGTTCTGTTGTGTTGTGTACTGTGTTGGTCAATTCATTGTGTAATTAAGCATAAAGATGGAGGAAAATTATCAGAGTTAACAAAAAGGTCAAGGAACAGCTACTATATGTTAATTATTTTTCTTTATAGGTAAAGACCTGGTCTTTCTGTGATACTTTATGCTGCGCATCTCCTGAGAAAGCAGAGCAGCTACCTGTCAGAGTTACAAAGCGTAGGAGCAGCTGGGAGCTGTTGCCATGGCTATTTTGCCACTGGCACTGTCATTAAGTCCACAAGTTAAAATTACATGTTATTTGTTTTATGCCCCCACCTAAGCAAACTGTTTATTTCATCACAGGGATGGAAAAAAAAATATCTAAGGGATTATTGGAAAGACAAAATTAAATCTATTGTAAAAACATCCCAGGATGTCAGAACCTACTCCAATACATCAAACATGTTAGCGGCTTAGGGGCTGCCACCTCAGGGGCTCCCCTCCCCAGTCGTGTTAGGGGTTGCCACCTCAGGGGCTCCCCTCCCCAGTTGCAAACTCTTCCAGAGACCCCCAGCACATACACATCCCACTGCTCATGCCGTTTACCTGGGTGGAACACCCAAGGTGACTGTAGGGAGCTGGGAGAGTGCCTTGGTCCGCAGGGCCCACTTGGATTTCTCCCAGTGTCCGGCCTAGTCTTTTTGTTGCCTATTAACTTATTTCTTAAGCTTAACAGGGAAAACAAGAAAATAGGATCTACTTCATATTTGGTGCTTGCAAGTCAGAAATTAGTGCACAGATAACCCTCCTGCACAATGGATTCCTGTTAGGAAAACAAGGGGGAGGTTGTACACTGGTAATCTATTTATCCCCTTTGAAAGGACCAAACATGGAGTAGCGTCATTTTTCCTATTTGCTCTGTTTAGCACAACATAACAAATATCACAGATTTCTCTCATTAAAACATCAGACACAAAGTAAGTTCACCACAAGCACTATTTTTTGAACTCGTGTTGAACGAGTCTGCATGTTATTGTCGAGCATTTCTCAAGATTTGGACAAGCTAGAATAATATAGTGAACAAATAAGTACTGGTTTTGCCACATTTTATTCTGGGTGGAATCATTTTAATGCATTCAGAAAAGAAACATTTATAAACAGCGACAAAATCCAGATTGTGAATAATAATATTACTGAAGGGAGAGACAGTAATAGGCAGTGTCAGTCTTGAGTCCTTGAGTGCTTTCATGCCATTGGCTTCATTAAGAATAACGTCATCACTTGTTCTCTTGATAAGATCATCTTATCAGTTGCAGGAACAAACTTGCACACAAACTGGCCTTTTGCAGGCTGCTGTAAATAACATCTGGTATTTAGCTTATATTTTATTGTGGAAACATTCTCACCATGATCCTTCACCATTTATATTCTCCATGTATGGGATTTTTGGGGAAAACAAATTGTTTAAGTATACAAGAAATAACCCAAAGTGCACACAAACAAACTACCATTACTATCTTGTCTGGCAATAAAACAACCATGTTCTTGCTAGAGTCAATAACCAATTGAAAGGGGTATAAAATCATGGGTGGAGAAAGTAATTATTCCCCTCTAAAAAACACTGGTAAGGTCCATCTAGAATATGTTTAGTTAAAAACATTATTGAAAAAGCAAAAGTCAATAGAAGAGCAACTAAACTAATAAAGGGTATGGAACTTCATGCTTAAGGCGATTTTTTTTCAGTATTATTATTACATGTATACAAGTATACAAGGGAACTATACAATAAATTCTATTATAATGTTTTCATCAGTAGACCTTTCCAGAGGGTGCAATGGCTAGTTCTTAAGACAGTTTATGTTTAGTTTTTAGATGTAGGGTGCCTTTTAATGTGACTGTATAAGGTTACTGAAGTTAACTTTAATAATAAAAGTTGATCAATGGACAGCGATTGCCCTTTGGGGTCAGGTAGGAATATTTTGCCCCTATGAGGCAAACTGGAAATGGCTAAAGAAATGAATTTTTGTAGGTTTAGAGGTTGAACTTGAAGGATGTGTCTGTTTTTTTAACCTTATCTACAATGTAATTATGTAACTATGGATGAACACTTGTTTGCAGTATAATTATTTTATCTATTATATCGTTACATTTGAGATTATTAGATCTGCTTAGAAAAGATGACTGAAAACGCAGTGAAGAACCCAAAATGCATGTGCAATGTCTTCATTATCAGTCTGATTTTATTTCAAAGTGAACTGCAACATGATACTTTAAAACTAAATGAACTTACTCTGCTGACTTCCAAAAATGCCCAGGATGGGAAAGGCGTCTGTTCCGCTTTGGCAGTTTCTCCAGCATCTCCATTAGTTTAGTGAAAGTTGGCCTTTCCTCTTGCTCAAACACCCAGCAGAACATCAGAATGTCCTAGAAATCACACATTAATCCAGAGTTGGTGTTGTTTTATATATTAAACTTTAATTTTATTTTATGTTTATTGAAAGTGGCTGGTAAATTAACAATCAATATAGCTACAGCACCAACTTAATTCCAAAAGATGGCAGTGGTAAAGGAATTTACCTGTATTCAATGTTTCTGCACTCTAACTGTAAGTAAGTCCCAAGCAGACCTACAGGGCAAGCACACATGTTTAACAGCATGCCCTAAATTTTCCTACCATGTCTATAAGTTGGGTACATCTCCCCTGCCTTAACCGCATCTTTTGTACTGCATATATCCCCTCTGTTAGCCAGTATCCTCAAATTTTCCTAAAGCAAATAGCAGCTTTCACCCATGGACATTTTTCCTGACATTTACATCTGCAAACAGCACATGTACACTGTAAAGTTCATGCAATCATGACTGCAGGCTTACACAGGCAGAACTTACTGTGATAAAAAGTTCTGCTTGGACTGAGCACTTTAATGGTTAAGCTAAGCTCAGGAGAGGAGGTTAGAATTAAAAAAAGGAGCAGGCAGCTAAAGCAGAGTTTCTATGGGAACCAGCAATGCCATCTCTTCACTAGTGGCTAGACTGGAGGGTGTGGTTGGTAACCTTGAGAAGACCTGAGCATGCCCAGTAGCCTACTAAGTAAAGTAAATTCCCGAGGGAGGGGGCCAAGTGGGTTAGAGGAGGAGAAGGAATTCTAAGTGATTAAGGCGATGCTGCAGCCTTACCATTAACCTTTTAACAACAGGAGTGGTGGATATTTAGAGATTTAAAAAAAGCTGTTCACTAATTACATTTTTTATGGGGAGTTTACATGTCCTTTAAGGGGAAGCTCTTACAGCTTCGCCATTACTGAGACTTGAGAAATGGGACAATGTTCACAACTTTGCATAAAAGCCCTATGGTAAAAGACCTTGGGAATGTAGATATTGTCTTAAAATATTTTGTTCATAAAACAGTAAAATAACTAATTGGAAATGGCTGATGTATGCCATCATATTATATTTAAAAAAATAGATATCAGAAAGAGATTTCTCCTAAGGTACTTGCAGTCACTGATAGATAATCTGCACTTAGCAAGTCAGCCGTGCTGACAAAGGCATGGTGATCAAAATAGTATTAGTTTTGTTTGAATAAAATGTGTATGGGGTTTTTTTTTTTTTTTTAAAGTATTTATTTTGCAAAAGTTTATTGTGCTTAAAACATGATTGCTAATTGTTACTGTGTTACTGGTAAAAACCTGAATTTAAATGTTGATAAATCTGCCCATTAGAGTTCTTAATGTGTTTAAATGATAGAATTAAGCCAAGGCAGAGATAAAAGACACCTTTATTTAAAAAAAAAAAAAAAATGCCACACTTAGGGGCTGATTTACTTACCCACGAACGGGTCGAATGGAGTCCGATTGCGTTTTTTTCGTAATGATCGGTATTTTGCGATTTTTTCGTATGTTTTGCGATTTTTTCGGATTCTTTACGAATTTTTCGTTACCAATATGATTTTTGCGTAAAAACGCGAGTTTTCCTATCCATTACGAAAGTTGCGTAAAAAGTTGCGCATTTTGCGTAGCGTTAAAACTTACGCGAAAAATGCGCAACTTTTCGCGTAAGTTTTAACGCTACGAAAAATGCGCAACTTTTTATGCAACTTTCGTAATGGATACGAAAAACTCGCGTTTTTACGCAAAAATCGTATTGGTAACGAAAAATTCGTACAGAATCCGAAAAAATCGCAAAACATACGAAAAAGTCGCAAAATGTTCGTTTTCAAGTCGGAACTTTTCCAATTCGGGTCGGATTCGTGGGTTAGTAAATCAGCCCCTTAATCTATGCCACATACAAAAACTGTACCAAGGGTATGAGTAATTGGCCTTGTTACACTCTTCAAATGCTGTTATCAGAAATGCAAAGAAGCCTTTGTAGCATTATGAATTGGTGTGATTCTTGTATGATGGAACCACTAACAGACACAGTGTCATGAACTGCCCTTTGTCCATGTTTATACAACACATTTAAGAAAATAAATAATTTGGATTATTTTGAGAAGGCAAACCATAGCACGATAGCATAGTGTGAATGAAGATCGTAAAAACAGGAAGGGGGGGTGCATAACAAGCAGGATATAGTCTTACCGAGATCTCCTTTCCCATCCCAATCTGGGCCAGATTTGGCTTCATCCCTGAACCCACTTGCCATATAATTGCTTCGGCTGGTTGGCTTTTGAAAGGCCACTCTCTCGCATGCAGCTCATACCAAATTGTCCTGTTTAGGAAAATGTTGTCATTATTTGGGAAGATAACAAAACAACATCAGTTTTTAAATAGCAATATTTATTTAAAAAATGCATCTCTGCTCTCTCATTCCTTTCCTATCATTTTATCTTATTGTGATTCAAGAAAACATACTGTACATTGAAGCAACAGAAGTGCTAACTAGTCTAAATCCCTTTGTCCAGTACGTGCATTCTAAAGTCCCTCTTCAGAGGAACAGTGTTATGGCTTCATACAAAGTCAGTGGGGTTAAATATCCTCTGCCAATGTCCTAAAGTCATTTTGATCCATATTGAGGAAGAGAATTGGAAAACCAGCTCTGGGCCTTAAAAAAGCCTCAAGAATCCCCAAGTAATCAGAGGCTCAGGGCTAGTAACTAAAAAATCAAGCTTTGTTGGGGACCATGGGGAAAACATTACAACATAATTCAAGACGACATGGTCTGTAAAGTTCTCAATAGACTTCCCTTGATAACTCTGCAGTGGCAATGTTTAACAGACAGCTTTTGTCCTGTCTTTTATACCTGTCTGTTATCATTATTATTAATTGAAGAATCAAGCCAGTGTGGAAGCACTGACTTATATACTTTATATCCCTTAATTATGCAAGTGTTTGTAAGGGGCCTTTTCACAGATTTCTGCTGTCAGTGTTACTAAAATAGTATTGCTGTTTGTTTGCTTTCTGGCTGGCATCTTTTTCTCTTCTCTGTGCATATTTTTGTGCATAGGTGTTTTTCTTGCCATATACAAGTTCAGTAATTGATATTAAATCTGGTAAAATTAATTCATTTGGAAAATAATTATTTTTTTCAAAGATTTAGATGCAAAACACAAGCAAATGTTCTTGACCCACAATGCAAGTTGTTCATAAACTTCCTGTATAACAGATAGTGCCAAATCTAAATGAGCCCTTACATTTTAAATGTGAGACTGTTGGCTAGCATGCATTTATTGTGGTGTTCTAGGGCTGCTGAGAGATATAGGTAAAGAAAAACTGTTTGGATAAACCAAGGGAGTAGTCACTACCTGCTCACCAAATTTATAATAATGTTTTTTTTCTTTATTTTGTGAGAATTAATAACAGGAAAATAAGAACGTAATGTTCAAGATTAGTTTTTCATTTCCATTACTTACCCCAGTGCAAATACATCAGAGTGCTTTGAGAATGGAAGCTTATCTTCCTCTGTGTCAGGAGACAACTGGCAAATGATTTCTGGAGCCAGATGGCACAGCCAACCATTAGGGATTCGGAGTTTGTCCTCCCGCCTTGAGATTAAAAAAAAAAAATAGAATGAGTACATTTTTCTGTTCAACAAAAACCTGGATGTGGACCCACAAGTTCATATCAAAAAGACACTACAGTATATAAGACCATGCCAGCCCAGTGTTTTTTTATCTTATTATTCCTTTCTTATTAATAGCATTTGACATTACCGCACATAGATTATAATTCAAGTATGCAACAATTCCCAGTACTACAGGTTTGTGGTATTTTTGGATATGAACACAGGAAAATGAATTTTGTTCAGTCCCTATGGAACATTCGGTGTCTTAAAAAATCAATTTGTCATGTATAAATGGAACCAGCTTTATACAGGAAAGCCTCCTGCTATATCAAATGACTCAAGGTTTAATGGCAAAATTATATTTGATGATATCTATAAATAAAATGCAAATATACTTTAATGGTAGTGGGTTTTACAAGAAGAAAAAGGTACATCCACTCAGGATAGCCATAAGGAGGCCCTACGCTAAGACATCCTGGTGTGACTGACTTGAAATAAAGTTAAGTGGGGACAAAAAGTTGACATTTTGCAACAGGGCATTAAGCAGCTGTCATAAGAGTTGGGATTGGTCCTCGGGGGGGGGGGGGGCGGGGAGGCAAACCTGTGGCTGGAGGAATACAGTCTAAGGGCAATAAAGGTAAGATTAGTGTAGAATGTTGCTTATTTGCTTCTTTTGGATACATCTAGAAGCCTAGTCTAAGGGTCAGTTAGAGAAAGATATGTAATCTAAATGATTATAGATTATATATTATATATTTACTTTATGCTTCATGTTTATAATGTATGTTTTAAAGGACATGTCAACCCCAAAATTATTTTTTTGCCTAATAAAAGAAAACATATTTCACATGCCAGAGCCACCAGGGCAGAGAATAGAAAAGGACAGGCAAACACTGCTTCTAATAGAAATTCTATATACAAATACATCAAAAACCATTGCAAATGTGTAATGAATGTATATTGCAAAGTTGCTTAGAATGATGCTGTCTTTTATTAAGCAAAAAAATATATTTTGATATACGATATCTGTGATATATATGATATATATATGATGTGATATATGCATTATCATCATATTTTTTCTAGTGACGGGCATACTGCTTTCCCCTCTCTTTCCCTTTCCTCTTATATATCTTATTTCTCTTCTTGTATGGTTTATTGGAGGCCTTTGTTTGATTTGTCCCTATTCTGTTTAAAACTAAATCTCAATAAAGTGGAAATGTGTTGGAGCTACAAGGGTTATTAATATGAACTGTAAACATTTTATGACAAATAACTACCAATCAATAACTGAAGAACTGTTGAACAATAGGTGAATAAGTAGTTCCAACTGTGCTTCATTGTGCATCTTCCAAAACCTCACAAATCAACTCTCTTACTGAATGATGGTAGTTTTACTCAAAGGAATGGAATATACATGCAGAGTCTTGAGAAAGCACAGTAGCAACATACCTGATCTGCTCTGTGCTATCCAGAATGTATAAACCAAAAACTTTTAAAAAGTAAACAGATAGATCACTTCAAAGCAGCCTTGGCATTCCTCCTGTTTCTCCTGGCTATTTTCAATCATGATTCTGATTCCCGCAAGCCTTCAAAGCTGTTTTTCTCTTTTATAGAGGCAGAGCTTATTCATCTTTTCCCTCCTTTCCATCTCCTGTATGTTGCTTGGAACCTGTTCTTTTTGTCATATACAAAAATTCTAGTCTTATCCTATGTTTTATCCCTAATTCATATTTCTTTTCCTCCCTATCTGCTGCCATCCTCCCCTTATAGTTTAGAGGCAGAATTGTCATTGTCATTGAACATTGCAAAATCTCAAATTCTGTCTCCAAATACTTAATTTTTTAGATAAAGCACAAAGAACTGGAAAAATATGGCAAGTTAATGTAAAAGTCAGTAAAAGTTGTATTATCAAATTCCAATATTTTTTTTCCAATTTTTTTATTTTTTTTTCAGGATCACTTTGACATTTGATTCATTTGATTATGTTCAGATTTACCCAAGTGTGAAACTAGAGCTCATCTGAGTAGACTTTCACTTATCTTTGTTAACTTCTAATTATTCATAGAAATGAACAGAGAGAAGTGGAACTCTGCTGCGGTGAACTCTAACTTTAAACTCTGATAAATCTGCCCCTAAGGGTAAAGTGTGATTTTGACTACATTCCAGTTGTTTTTGCAAGTTTTTAAACAGTAAAGTTTTTGAGTTTCAATTTTTTTCTTAAATATGTGTACATTCAAAATGTTTGAGGTTTTTTTTGTCATTTGAAAAAACCTCACAGATACAAAAATAAATTAAAAATTTTGCTAAATCATAGATGCACTTCACTACCCTCCGACTACCTCTCTATTACTTCTGCTTTATGATTTCATAGTGCCTGGTGTGCTGAGATGCATTGTATTACTACTAAATTTATTTTGGTTAACACTTTTATTTATTAAAATAATAGGTCAATGAGGACACTTTTCTGCTCTCTTGCTATTTCAGCTTCTTTTTATACCATAGACCAGTGATCCCCAACCAGTGGCTCAGGGGCAACATGTTGCTCACCAACCCCTTGGATGTTGCTCTCAGTGCCCCCAAACCAGGGAGTTATTTTTGAATTCCTGACTTGGGGGCAAGTTTTGGTTGAATAAAAACAAGATTTACTACCAAATAAAGCCCACTGTAAGCTGATAGTGTGCATAGAGGCTGCCTAATAGCCAATCTTAGCCCTTATTTGGCACCTCCATGAACTTTTATGGTGCTTGTGTTGCTCTCCAAGTCTTTTTACATTTGACTGTGGCTCACAAGTAAGAAAGGTTGGGGATCCCTGCCATAGACCAAGAGATACTGTTGTAGAATATTCCTCAAACTAATATCAATCACATTCCCCACCTCTAAAGAAAGCCTAAAAAAAGGGCAGAAAATATAGTGCAATAAATAAAGTGCAAACGAATGTAAAAAAAAAGTTGCCATTGCACCTTTAATAGTGATAAGCGAATATATCCTGTTTCACTTCACCAAAAAAATTGCGTAACTTTGAAAAGATTTGCAAAACGGCAAAAAATTAGCGTAGTGTGGAAAATGACACACGTCACAAAAAAAGGTTGCGTGGATCAAAGAATTGTTGCACGTGTTAAAAAAAGGCAATTTTGACATGCATCGTTTTTTTTCCTGCAAATCCATGGGTATTGCTCAAAATGGCACATTGAGAGCTAAATATTATGTTTGTAGGGGCCAATAATCGAAACAAGGTGGTTTCTCAGGCATACAATACATAAAAATGTAAACAAAGCAAAAAATGTATTTCAGAGGATCATTTATGCATTGCTAGCCTTCCACCCACTCACTACAGGTAACTAAAGAAGGGTTTATGAAGTATGAAGTAGGAAAAAAAAACTATGGTACTTCAAAAAAGGCTGTAAACTTAATATGCCATTGAGTGTGAGACGCTTTATTTGCGCCTCTTATAAAGATCATTTAATTGAACACATCTTGTAATTAAAACACAGCAAAAATATGATGTGGAGCAATTTATTTTTCTTATGATCTGTCAGATGAGCTGCATAGTCAGGAAATGAGGACACCTGGTGCAGGGTGCTGTAAGGATGCTCATTGCCTCGCTGCAGTTTGAAAGGCTTGAGATGCATTAAACATTAGTTTAAACAGCAACAAAAAAACATCTAATTACATGCTTCAAGGTTATTGTTAAACACCCGGCTTTATTGTTTCATGGTCTGAGGGCAGAGGAGGCTGAAGAGGTTGGCATCTTTCTTAAAAACATCTGCAGCAAATAGCTGTTATCCATCCATAATCATTGTGTATGGCAAGGCACAGCAGGGGAATCTGCTCACTTTCCATTTTAAAATTACATGGATGTAATGAAACAAATACTCTAACTGCTGATTTACCATTATATAAGGAATGTTGCCCCTGGGGCAAAATGACACATGACAATTACCCTGGTCAATGCATTTAAATTCTTCTCACATTTTATAAATGTGTGAATATTGGTACAGTATCCTTAAACTTTAGAGACCATAGGACTTTACACTATTATTCTAGTAGATATATATATTCTATAAATATAGTCATACAACACACAGGAAGCCTATGTGCTTGCTGTATCCAGTCTTGTGTTTGGGGAGTGCCTGTTTTAACCCCTAAGGGCCCTAAAATACAGAGTGTTTCACTGACCAGAGGGAAATCTCCTGTGGGCAATGAAGCACCCCTACAATACCTATCCCTTCATTCTTGTTTGAATTGCTGCATGTAAAACTCATTAAATGCACCAATCCCTAGTATTCGCTGAAAATGCATAAGGGGGTATTTTTGATCATTTACCCAGGATCTTTGCATTTAAGGTTGTTTGCAGCAATGCAGCAATTCAAACAGAAGTGAAGGGCAGGTATTGTCGAGTGCCTCATTGCCCACAAAAGAGGAGATTCCCATCCAGAGATGAAGTTCCCAATGTGTACATATTAACGGGGCTATTTTATTCCTAGAATGTTTTTGCCCACCAAACTGATTACTAAAGCTTTGTAATACAATTTGGGGTTTGCCTGTTTTTACCAATGCATATGCACAAGCCACTTAAACTTAATACAATGGGACTTTCTCATTTATTGAATGTATGGTTTCCCCCCCATGCCACAGAATTCCTTGGTGTATGGCAGTGATCCCCCACCAGTGGTTCATGAGCAAAATGTTGTTCACTACCCCTGTTGATGTTGCTTGGAGACAAGTTTTGGAAGCACAGAAAAACTGTTTTATTCCAAGCAGAGCCTCCTGCAGGCTAGCAGTCCACATGGGGCTACCAAAGAGCCAATCACATACCTTATTTGGCATCCCCAAAGAACTTTTTATAGCTTGTGTGGCTCATCAACACTTTTTA